>NC_058132.1:626041491-626067490 GCF_016433145.1 Gracilinanus agilis | reverse complement strand
TGTTAATATAATATAGATATGTATAATATGTAATATTAATAGACATTAATTAATTAATAAAGTTTAATGAGAATAATATTTATAATATATTAACAAATATATTAATACTTAGATATTAAAGCTTAAAAATGTCTCTGAGATACTTTTAAAGTATCCTGAATATATATATATATATATATGTAAAGCACATTGCAAGCTTTAAAGCTACATAAATGCTAGCTGCTATTACTGTTGTTTGGCATTTAAAGATCATAGATTTAGTCAATCTCATTTTGCACAAAATGGGGTGCCTCACCCCTATGTGGCCCAGAGAGAAGTGTCAGAGGCAAAATTTAACTGAATTTTTGATTCAGTGTCTTAACTCTATAATCACCTCACTTGCTGCCTGTTTTGGTTAATTAATTGAATTGAATAGACCCAAGACTTGGGAATCTTGAGGAGTCTCAGATGCTGAGCTTTGCACTGAAGATAAGTCAAATTGATTAGGGTACTTCTTAGGTGTGCTGAATTTTTAGAAGAAGCACAGATATAGAGAGAAGTCAGAGAACTTACTTCAACCATCCTTCATTTAACAGATTTTAAAACAGAGGCCAAAGCTAATAAGTCAGTTTTCAATTTTCCTTCTGGAGGAGCTGCCTTTTGGGGGAGGGGGGGTAACCCCAGCCTCAGCTTTCTCTTTCCCTTTCCTTGATAAAAGAGCCCAACTATAGACTTGTGGAATAATAAGAAATACACCCGGAGGAGAGGAAAGGAATACTATAGTCGAATTAGTTCTAATTATTCCATTCATTTCTCTTCCCTTTACAGATTACAGACAGCATTTTGGTTCCCTCAGTCAATTCTTTTGACCAAGAATTTGGGAGGAGACTACTGGAAGGGAGAAGAGGGGGATAAAAAGGAGTTCGTAGAAAATTTACCAAAAGAAATTTCCTCTGTAAGATAAAAATATTGGTCTCTGGTCCCTTTGTGGACAGCTAGGTGGTGCAATAGGAAAGAGTACCAGGCCTAATCAGGAAGACACAAATGGAAATCTAAAGTTTAGATACTTACTAGCTGTGTGATCCTGGGCAAGGCACTTAACTCTGTTTGCCTCAGTTCTTCATCAGTAGAATGAACTGGAGAAGAAAATGGCAAATTGTTCCAGTATCTTTGCCAAGAAAACCTGGAATGAGGTCACAAAAAATCAGACAGGATTAAAAGATGACTAAACAACAAAAATGGTTTCTTCCAGAGATCTTTTTTGCAGTTCTAATAGAATTCAGATAAAAGGTTTGAATGATAGAATGTAAAGTGGTAAAACTCACCTGAAAAAAAGTTTAAGCAGATTTTTTTGCGTTTCGTTTTTTTGTTTTTACTATTAGTTGTCAAAAATAATATGGAATCACAGTACACAGTTTTATGGGCAGATATGATCATGAACCAGAAGAAGCATAGTTTACAAATCTAGGAGACTTTCCCTTGTGGCCTTGGTTAAACTATGCTAGACTGAATCATCACTGGTTCCATTCCAAATGCTTCTTACCCTATTGTCTCTAACTTGGTCAACCACTCACTACTTTGTTCTTCATATAAATAGTCATTCATTAAGAATGCCTGTGGACTAGGAATGAAAAGCTCTTTTACTACTACCAACCAGGAAATCAGCAACATTTACTCAGTAAATAAACCACAAATCAAGATGAGAATTCATCTCTCATGAAGTCCCAGGTAAGTAGTATGTAGGCAATTTGACTTGCATCATTCTTTGCTTGCTATTCATAGGAAGAACTGAGAATAGCAAAGAATGAGGTGCACAAATTTTCAAGTGTGGGAAGGTTTGTCAACCCACTCTACAACTGATTCACTAGATGACCTTAGAATGTTGATGATTTCCTTGCCTATTGAGATATTGAGGTTCCAGATAAGAGTTGCAAAAGCATCTTTAATTATTTGTTAATGTTATTGATCTATTTCCATACACACTGTGAAAAAGTTGTATGTATACATTTACTCATATAGATCTATGAGTGCATAGGTTTGGGAACTCCCTCCAGTGATTCCTACTCATTTTTAGAGATTCTTGTCCATCTCAAAAAAGTTAGCCCAAGGGAATCCATGTAATAAGCTAAAAGCTTGCCTTTCTCTCCCTTCCCCATTCTGGCCACCCAGACTAATAACACTACTACTGCTGCTGCTGCTACCACCTACACCACTACTACTACCACTATTATTTTTTTTATTTCATTTTTTAGAAAAATTTTTTCCATGGTTACATGATTCATGTTCTTACTTTCCCCTTCCTCCAATACCACCACCACCCATAGCCAACACACATTTCCACTGGTTTCTTAATGTGTAACCAATCAAGACCTATTTCCATATTATTGATAGTTGCTTTGGTGTGGTCATTTAGAGTCTACATCCCAAATCATGTCCGCATCAACCCATGTGTTCAAGCAGTTGTTTTCCTTCTGTGTTTCCACTGCTGTAGTTCTTCCTCTGAATGTGGGTGGTCTTTTCCATAAATCCATCAGAATTGTCCTGGGTCATTGCATTACTGCTAGTACAGAAGTCCATTACATTCGATTTTACCACAGTGTATCAGTCTCTGTGAACAATGTTCTTCTGGCTCTGCTCCTTTTACTCTGCATCAATTCCTGGAGATCTTTGCAGTTCACATGGAATTCCTCCCATTTATTATTCCTTTGAGCACAATAGTATTCCATCACCAGCAGATACCACAATTTGTTCAGCCATTCCCCAATTGAAGGGTGTACCCTCCTTTTCCAGTTTTTTGCTACCACAAAGAATGTGGCTATAAATATTTTTGTACAAGTCTTTTTCCCTATGAGCTCTTTGGGGCTGGATCAAAGGGCAGGCAGTCTTTTATCGATCTTTGGGCATAGTTCCAAATTGCCATCCAGAATGCTTGGATCAATTCACAACTCCACCAGAAATACATGAATGTCCCAATTTTGCCACATCTCCTCCAACATTTATTGCTCTCCCCTGCTATCATTTTAGCCAATCTGCTGGGTGTGAGGTGATACCTCAGAGTTGTTTTCTCCATTTATTAGAGATTTAGAACACTTTCTCATGTGCTTATGGATAGTTTAGATTTATCTGAAAATTGCCTATTCATGTCTCTTGCCCATTTATCGATTGGGGAATGGCTTGATTTTTTGTACAATTGATTTAGCTCCTTGTATATCTGAGTAATTAGGCCTTTGTCAGAGTTTTTTATTATAAAGATTTTTTCCCAGTTTGTTGTTTCTTACTATGACTACTACCATTACCACTACTTCCACCACTATTACTACTACTATTACTACTACTACTACCTACTGCTACTACTACTACTAGCACCACTACTAGTACTACCAGGAGCACTAGTGCCTTACTAGCTAATCACTTTACAAATATTATCTCGTTTAATCCTATTAGCTGATAACAAAGTCCAGAGTGGAAATAATTGAAAAAATAAGCAGAGGAAAAAGATGAAAAAGGGGTGGCCCATTCTTTCTGAAGGTTTATAAAATAAACAAGGAAACAGTAGTTGATTGGCCAGTGGGTCCAGATAAGACTTTCATGTTGCTTGAGATAATGGGAGAAAACTCACATTCTTTGCCTCAGCCTTCAGATCTGATTGGGTTTCTGGTCAGCATAATCTTGGTCCTGAGTTAAACATTGAACAAATCTGGTCTCCAATAAATTGGTTTGGTTTCTAAGCCAAACATGGTTAGGTTCAAACAATACAATAAATTTTTCCCACACTCCTCACTGGAATCATTTGAGATAGGTGTTATTTTTGTCTCCATTTTATAGATGAGGAAATTGAGATAAGAAGAGTTAAGTGACTTGCCTGGCATCATATAACTAGTGTCTCAGGCTAAATTTGATCTCAAGTCTTTCTGATTCCAGGTTAAGCATATCCACTGCATTTCCTAACTGCTGTCTGGTTCATTTGCCTGCTTATACCCTTTGGATGAAATGGGACACATCAACTCTCTTCCTTCCCATGAAATAGAACATTACTAGACTTTATAATATATCCTGCCTCTTTTCCTTTTAGACTCTTGGGCACTGTCATCTGACCTACTGATGCAACCTAAAGATAGTATGATCTTGCTTTCATCAGCCTTGTTGCTACCCCCTTAAGACTTTCCAGGTCTTTCCATCTGCTGTCTAGATAACCTTTCTTTTCTGTATTATCCTCCACAACTAGATTATGGGCTCTTTGAAAGGAGGATCTGTCTCTTTTTTCTACTTGTAGTTCCAATGCCTAGCATAGTGCTTGGTACATTCCAGGCTCCAATTTTTCGTTCACTCATTCATTCAAAGGTACACATAGTTCCTTCTATCATCCCTTACTTGTGCCATTGTTACCAGTCCTTCTCTTCCTGTGACAGAATTCCTTACAAAATAACAAACTCTGATTAGTGGCAATATTTGGACAGAAATTATCATCAGACATCTGATGAAGATGATTTCTAATATTACTTGAAACTCTACAATTTCATGATTTTTATTATTATAGGAATATCTATCTGGAATTTAACTGAAAAGCAGGAAATAAGAGCATGCAAACCACACGCGTGATGAGGATACTATACCTGCTCACACCACAAACACTCATACAAGTATCTGAATAGTCAAAAATGTCATGAATTCCATGTTTAAGTGCATTCATGTACTTTGTTCTGATGCTCATATAAAATCTATTCCATATGTATGTGTGAGTGTATGTAGATAAATTCTTTTAAATCGGGACATTAGGGGGCAGATATGTGGCTCAGTAGATACTTCCTAGCTCTGTGACCCTGGACAAGTCACTTAATCCCCATTGCTTTGACTTTACTGCTCTTCTGCCTGGGAACCAATATTTAATAACAATTCTAAGACAGAAAGTAAGGGTTAAAAAAAGAAAAGAAATTGGAATATTACTTATTTTCCATTTTCCTCAGGATGTCACACAACTCTTTTCACATAATAGGCATTTAAAAGAAAAATGTTATGGAATTTGATGCAAGCTTGATGATCTGGTTTCCTAGCCCATGAATTAAAAGCCAAAAACTAGAAGGGAAAATTGAGTTTTTGATACAGATAGCAATGGGACATAGCAGTTGATAGCAAATGCAAAAGGAGAGACAGGGAAAAATACAAAAGTAGATTTAAAAAAAGGTGCCCAGAAAACCCAGCATTCTGGGAATTCTTAATACCAAGACAAGTAACCCTAAAAATAGCTTTATAGGCACTGATGTGTGATGTTGAAGAAAAATGACCTTCACTAATTAAAAAATACTTTGGGTCTATTCTGTTCCATTCAATTCAATACACTTCCAAAATAATCATATGCCAGATACTATGTTAGGTACTAAACCTATGAAAATGAACTAGCCTCTAGCCTCATGGGGCTTCGCAGACAAGTCTGTTGTACATTTTAGAAAGTTTTTAATTCGAAATATCTCCATCTTTTAAAGTTTTAGTGCTTAAAAACATAAACTCTTGACCATTAATAGTGATTTATTTTAAAGTTCCAGAGAACAAGTCAAGTCAACAAGCATTTATTAAGCACCTCCTATGTGCCAGGCACTTTCAAGACCTTTTTTCCTTTATTTAAGCTTTTGCTCATGTATACTCCTATGTGCCATACATCCTCAGGCTTCCTTTTTCTATCCTAATATATATCACTTTTAAAAGTCATTTCAAACTGCGCCTCTCCCAAGATGTTCTCCCTCTATATCATGCTTTTTGCTGAATACAGTCTATCCCTTCTACCTCTCAACAGTTATTTATGCCTCTCATGCTTTGTTGAGATGCCCTTGAGATGCTAGGGGAAGCTAAATTATTCAGAATAAAACACTGGCCCTCCAGTCAGGCAGACATGAGTTCAAATCCAGCTTTAGATACTTACTAGCTGTATGACCCTGGACTAGTCACTTAACCTCATTTTCCTCAGCTGTAAAATGGGGATAATAATACCTATTTCAAAGGGGTGTTGTGAGGATCAAATGAGATGTTTGTAAAAAGTTTTTAACACACTGCTTGGCACATAATAGATGCTAAATAAAAGCTTATTCCCTCCCTCACTCAGTCCCTTTTGCCAGATTTTGTTTTGTCCTCTCACTGGATCATGTGTATACCTTTCATTAGAATAAGTAGTAAATAACTCACATTTGTGTAGGACTTTAAAATTCACAAAACACTTACTCCCAAATAGGTAGTTCAAATACATTCCCATTTTACAGGTAAAGAGTAACTTTGCCAAGGTCATAGAGCTAGAAGTAAAAATCAAATTCCCTAAACTTGAGTCTACTGATCTCTGATGGGTAAATTCAATTATTAGGATCATTTCTTTTTTGATGGGTATCTACAGTGCCTATACAAGAATATATACACACTAAGTATTCAATCAGTGCTTGCAAAATGGATAAATAAACCAATAAGTAAATGAATAGTGAATAATAGAAAGGGAAAGTGCCCCAAGAACACATTTCACATCAGGAAACAGTGCATCTGGGATGAAAAGTTTGTAGCTTATAATAATCAAAAAATCAGTAGCTTGTATTCAGTTAATTGAAATTTGTTTCTAACTGGGCTAGTTAATAAGAACTATGGTTTCTCTTTTGCTTCATGGAACTCATGACTTCCTTCAAATTTTATTTAAATTCCATTAACCAAATTCAACACATATTTTTAATAATAATGTGCTTCAGGGGAAACTAGGTAGCACAGTGGATAGAGTATCAGTCCTGGAATTGGGAGGACCTAGGGTTAAATCTGGCCTCAGACAACTATATGACCCTGGACAAGTCACTTAATCCCATTTCCCTAGCCCTTATTGCTCTTCTGTCTGAGAACTAATACTAAGACAGAAGAGAAGGCTTTAAAAAAAATGAATAACATGCTACTATCAGTATCAGCACTGCAGCAAAAGTTATATAATTTCATTCAGAACTTATTATCCCACAGACATCTAACCATATAATTAGATTTTTAACCCATTCATAAATAGTTAAATAGCTAAAGAATGTACTCTTCTTTCAATAAAAGTCATTTTATTCTAACACTTAATATTATACCCCTTCATGCATCCACCATTTCAGTCAAACTGGGTGCTATTTCCTAACAGTGACATTCCTTCCCTTCCCTTTAACCCTTTGATGTCTAGAATTTGCTACCTCCTCATCTTATATCCTAAAACCCTCACTGCCCTGTGAAGCATCATTCAGGTAGTGACTCTTAGCTGGGTCTTTTAGACAGATCACCTTAATTTTTAACACTCATTCTCTCTCTTGAAGTCACTTTGTATTACTGTGTGTAAATTTTATATTCATTAGTCTACACGTTTGTATTTGAGCAGCACAATGGGTAGAGGGTTGGATCCAGGTTCAAATCTGACCTCAGAGACACTTGCTTAGTTGGGTAACTCTGAATAAATCACTTAATTTCTCTCTCCCTATTTCTATACTTATAAAATAGAATTGATAATAATACCTACCTCTCACGGTTACTTTGAGGATAAAATGAGATAATGTTCATAAAATCTCTCACAATTGTTAAAGCACTATAGAGATATTAATTATCATCATCATCATCATCATCATCACTATTAATTATCATCTCATCAATTGAATTCAAGTTTTGGTTGAAGACAAGGACTGTATATTGCTTGCTTTGAATCCCCAGACCTTAGTATAGTGACTTACACATAGTAGGTGTTTGATACATGCTAGTTAAATGTATCAAATAAATATTGAAGCACATTTGACTAAACTGGATTATTTGCTAAATGTCTCATTGGCAGCAGGGGGCAGCAGTGTACACATTTACTGAAAGGGATTCCCAGCACCCTAGAGATGCAGATCAGTACATGGGTGGTATAGGTTCTTGTTCAGAACCCCATGGATCTAAGATAACATCCTTGTGGCTTCCTGCAGTCAGTCTTTGAAGATAAAAATCCTTCAGTGGTTCCAAAATAGGAAATAGGAGAGTCAGAGATTCTCCATTTGTTTCTCTACAGGATTTTCCATTTGTTTGTTTTTAAGAGGTATTTCCTTTATTAAATTGATTTTCTTTGATCCCTTCCCTATTCCTTTCTATTGAGTATTCCTAGCTTGTGAATACTCTATTCCTATTTATTGTTTTGTATGTTTGAGATAAAAAGCAGAAAATCCTTATCCCCTTTTGAAAGTAGATGCAGATGAACTAAAAGTTGTTTTTGTACAAGCTAGCCTATCGAAAACACAGGCCAGTCAGTGTTTGCCCTTATCCTCTACTTCCCTCGTGATTTTGTAAACTTCCATTTTTATTTATCATTGACATATTCCATGGTATGTATGCTTTTCTCGTATTTTATCAACTAATATGAAGCCAATTTAAATTGTCTCTAGAATCAATCCCTGATTTTTTCTATTCTTTCTCTTTAAGACAGTAGTTCCTTCTTTGTCAGCAAACATTAGCCATAATACAAGTTCCTCACTTCCAATTTACTGTACATAAGTCATAGAACTCTATTGTTCCCTCCAAAATTTTCCAATATTTGTGTATATGATGATAACTGGGGCATTTTCTGACAAGTTATCTGACCTTATCAGCTAAACTGAAAACAAACACACAGAAAATAATGTTGGGGGAAAACCTGACATTTGTTTTATTTCCTTGTCAGGATTCTAGGACCATGAGATTTGAAGCTGAAGAGACTCTAGAGTTCATTTTGTCCAGTCTTCCTCATTTTAAAGCAGAAGGATCTGAGGTCCAGGGGATTTTATAAGAACATGCTCTGAAATGTATTCCATCATTCAAATAGAAATTGTATGTTTGTGCATATGTGAGAGTATTTATTTTGCATGTGTGTATGTAGTAAAGGGGTCTGTGATTTCATCACTGTGGAAAATCCTAATATGAAAACTTCCATCACTGATGTAGAATAGCTATTACTCTATAAATTATAATATTTAAGAATTTACCTGAAGCCCTAAGAGGCTAAAGGATTTGCATGTTGTCATAAAGTGAGTGTGTGTATAATGTAGGATTTGAACACAGGCTTTGCTCAAGATTAGAAACTAAGTGACACAGTGGATAGAGCACTGGGACTGGAATCAGGAAGACCTAACTTCAAATCTGAACTCAGACATATTTTTTTTACTTGCTGTGCTATATAGCAGCTCAGCCCAATTTGTCTCAGTTTCCTCATCTGTAAAATGATCTGAAAAGGAAATGGCAAACTATTCCAGTATTATTTCCTCTAAGTGAGGTCAGGAAGAATGGGGCAAACCTACAACATGAAAACAACAAATTTCCACAGGATTCTACAATCAGTCTTCTATCCATTGTCTCTTCTATTTATTTATTTTTAATATGATTCTTTTTAACATCACTTGACATATCTGAATCATTTAAACTCTTTCTTCTGATACTCTTTCCTCCCTAGGTTTCTTTTTTTTTTTTTAAACCCTTGTACTTCAGTGCATTGTCTCATAGGTGGAAGATTGGTAAGGGTGGGCAATGGGGGTCAAGTGACTTGCCCAGGGTCACACAGCTGGGAAGTTGCTGAGGCCGGGTTTGAATCTAGGACCTCCTGTCTCTAGGCCTGACTCTCACTCCACTGAGCTACCCAGCTGCCCCCCTAGGTTTCTTTCTCTTTTTTTCCAGATTATGTATCTCTACAATTTTTAATTCTGATTTTTTTCTTCAAGAATGCTTGGAAATCTTCTATTTTATTAAATGCCCATACTTTCCCCTGAAAGTATGTAGTCAGTTTTAATGGATAGGTGATTCTTGGTTGTAGACCCAGTTCTCTTGCCTTCCAGAATATCATATTCAAAGCCTTGAGGTCCTTCAGTATAGAAGCTGCCAGATTCTGTGTAATCCTGGCTGGGGCTCCATGATATCTGAATTGTTTCTTCCTGGATGTTTGTAATATTTTCTCCTTGGCCTGAAAGCTCTAGAACTTGGCTGTCACATTCCTAGAAGTTATCTTTTGGGGATTTAATGCACAGGGTGATCTGTGGATTCTTTCAATGTCTATTTTGCTCTCTTATTCAAGAATCTTCAGGCAGCTTCCTTGGATAATTTATTGTAATATGATAGGTTTTTGTTGTTGTTTTGGTCATGGGTTTCATGTAGTCCCATAATTCTCATATTGTCTCTCCTGAATCCATTTTCCAGGTCAGTTGTGTTTTTTTCCCCAATGAAAAATGTCATTTCCCCCCCCCTATTTTTTCATTCTTTTGGTTTTGTTTTATTATTTCTTGATGTATCATGGAATCATTAATTTCTACTTGGCCCAATTCTAGTCTTTAAAAACTGATTTTCATCTATAATCTTTTGATTCTCCTTTTCGATTTGGTCTATTCTGCTTTTCTTGGAACTCTTTTCATTGTTGGACTTCTTTGCATATTCTTCCATCAGATTAATTCTGGTTTTTTTAATCTGCTTATTACATCGTTTGATTTGTATGTCTCTCTTTCCATTTGGCCAATTTTGCCTTTTAAGCTGCTATTTTCTTTTTGCAATACTTTCATTTTTTTTCCTTGATTTTCTTCCCATTTTTCTTCCATCTGTCTTACTTGATTCTTGAACTCCTTTTTGAGTTCCTCCAGAACTTGCAACCAGTTTCCATTTTTTTTTGGACAGTTTGAATGTGTTTGCTTGTTTTTCATTCTCTGATGCTTCTGGTTTTTTGCTTTTTTTTCTCTATAGAAATTTTCTAGGATCAAGAGCTTTTTTGCTGCTGTTTACTCATGTTCCCACTTGAGGACTGAATCCCTCAAGTTGCTGGTAATTTTTATCTTAACTTCTGGCTTGAAGGGCTTTGCCTTAGGATTACCTTTATTTCCCTGTCAGAGGCCAGCAAGTGAGCCCAGTACTATAGAGGTCTGACCTTCATCTCCAGGACCTGGGATTTCCAAGGGTAGGTCTGCTCAAGCTTTGCAGTGTTTTTCCCTGAGGCTATCTTCACTGCCCTGCTGCTGTTGCCCCTGAATTGCCACCTTCACTGCCACCTCTTAGTGAGTCCAATGCTATTAAGCTCCAAATCTCACTGCCAGGATCCAGGGGTAGGTCTGTGATGCTGGTGCTTTTTCTTTAGTGTATCCTGCCACCTAGAATTTGGAGGTTTCCCAGGTCCTGACTGTATCTGGAGTAGTAGGTGGGGTCAGAGGATGTGGCCTGTGCTTTTCCTTGTGCGGTTTTGACCCCTTATAACATGGAAATCTTCTTTCACTGCTTACCTTTCATGCTGTGTCCAGTGGGAGAGCCCCATTGCTCTTCTCACTTTGACTTCTGTCTTTTTGAGATGCTTTTTACAGATTGGTTTGGAGGGATATTCAGAGGAGCTTTAGGATTCCCTTGCCACTGTGCTGCCATTTTGGCTCCACCCATACTCTACAATTTTTAATAATTTTTTTCTGACATTTTGTGATCTATGTTCTCTTTCTCTCTCCCACACATTTCTTTTCCCTGAATAGGCAGGTAATATGATCTAGGTTTACATATTTCCATGTTTGTCATATTGTGAAAGAAGAAAAATTACTTCAACTAGAGAAAAATTCATGGAGGAAATGAAGAGAAAAATTGTATGCTTTAATTTGCATGCAGACTCAATCAGTTCCTCCCATGGTTTCTGAGTTTCTGCTTATGGTTCTTTTTGTGCTCCATCTCTGTTGAATGCCATTGTTTATTCTTTGTCAGCCCTAAATAGGCACATTTCCCATACCTTTGTCCTTTGCCCACTCTCCTACTATACTTTATCTACTGGTGAACTCATCTACTGCAATGGTTTCCATTATCATCTCTATGAATGATGATCACATTTTGAACTACAGTCCCAAATGTCTTCTCAAGTTCTTAAAGAATTATAAAATCTATTGTAAAAGTTGAGGGATTAGGGACCACCTAGTCCAACTCATTAATGAACAAGAATCCTTTCTACCACATTTTTGAGGAATTTACTACTCATCTGATCTTGATATTACTCAACTTCTCTGTGCCTCAGTATCCACATTTGGTAAATGAGGAGACAGGACTCAATGAACTCTATGTCTCCTCCAACTTTAAGTTTGAGTTTGTGAACCGATGAAATAGCCAGTCTCTGCTTAAAGATAGATGAAGACAAGTCTATTGCTCCTTCCTCTTTTGAATAGGTCTGATTATTAGTAAGTTTTATTAAAATCAGTCTCTTTATACCATCTTTGTTTTAGCTCTGGTGCTAATCCAACTTCAAACAGAACAAGTTTAATTCTTTTTCCTCTGGGAACTATAATTTCAACTTTTTCTACAATGTCCCTAGGCCAGGTATATCCCTGTCTGGCTGCTTGTCTGTCTCTTGTCTTTGCCTATCTGTTTCTCTCTCTCTTTTTCCTCTCTCTCTATTTCTATCTATGTCTCTCTCTTCTCTACCTCTCCTCTTTTCTCTCCCTCTATCTATTTATTTCTATATATTTCTGTCTCTTTCTTTGTTTCTCTATCTCTGTTAGAAGTCTTCTTTCTGTAATTTGGGGGGAAGAGTATTAGTCAAAATACACTCAAACTAACCTAGCTGACAGTGAAGATTGGGGATCCTTAGATGAAGGGAGCAAGTGAAAGGAAAAAACAAACAAACTGGAAGACAGAAGAGAGGATGCAGATTTGTTGCAGCCAAAGAAATACCTTTTGTTGTGGCATAGGCAAAGTTGCCAGGCATGTAAAAGAAAATACCAGTTCATGCACCATTTTACAGGCTGATTCTGAAAGAGGTAATTTTAAATGAACATTAACAATATGAATGTTCTCTCCCAAAGTAGCCCAAGATATCTAAGCTAAAAGAGGACATATTTAGGGAAAAGTGAGACAGCCAAAGAAAGGAGGATGAGCTACAGTAGTATAGTTAACTGTGCTTGGCAATAGGAGAGGAAGAACCTTGTTAAATGTCAGCTGAAAAGTGGAGAAACTACCTGGACAGCTGTTCCAGCAGCCATATAAGGCAGTCCTTCCCATAGTGTATTCTCCATCCTCTTTTGTACCCTTTCCCCACTAACAAATTGCTCTGTATGGGAAATTATTTTCCATTTGTTTGTGAGGAATTCAGGAAGGTTTAATTGATTTTATAGGATTTCTTTCTTTTCTTACACTGTTCAGCTAAATGTTTCAGTGCTAGCCCTCTGTAACTTGCCTTGTCTATGGAAGAGTTTGAATTAGATTAGAGCTTAAGTCATTTGTTTCTCTTTATATTGAACTTGAGCACAAGAAGTTGGGGAGAAAGAAGAGATGACTCTTTCAGAGAAAGGGTCAGAGTGGCAGTAAGACAATATAATCTAGCTCTCTGTCAATGTTCCTGCCAGCATAACAAATCCTTGTTCTCCTTACAATTATTACTATCTTACTATTAAAAATAAACAATTATTCACATATTACTTCCCAACAGGTACCTTCCACTCAGTGATGTGCTAGTAAATGTTTAACAATCAGTTTTCCAGAACAAATGTAAGCAAAATCACACTTTTATGTTTAATCTTCATTATTAAGATTTTCTCCATCACTTTCTTAAGTCTAAACCATCAAGAAAACAATGAATCAAGCCCTGCTTTGTAGCATTTTCCAATTTCCTAGCAGTAAATGTTCACACTAGAAATTTAACAATTGGCTTTCCTGTGCCAGTCCTACTTATATTCTAGCCAAATTGGACTTGTCACTCCAATTTTCCTTTTTAATAAGACTTGACCATTTTTTTGTGGAGACAGAGAGATGCTATTTAGAACCAGATTTGAGTTGTGTTCTCAAAATTCAATAGATCTGCCTTGCTGTTAGTCACCCATTTTGTGTTTCTTTGGATTATGCTGTGGATCCTTACATCAGTTACATCCAAAAAGGGATTTGCAGGTCACCAAGCATTTTGACATTGGTTCTATCTTTCATTCCATACAACCCTGAGAGATAAGGCAAAACTGTGAATACTATACCTATTTCCTGATTAAATAAACTGAGTTTAACTGATTTTCCTAAAATAATCAGCTTTTAAATCAAAGAGGTAGGGCAACTAGGTGGCACAGTGAATATACTGACAGGTTTGTAGTCAGGAAGACATGAGTTCAACTCTAGCCTTAGATACTTATTAAGTATGTAACCCTAGGAAGGTCAATTGAACCTATTTGCCTCAGTTTCCTCATCTGTAAAATGAACTGAAAAAGGAAATGGCAAACCATTCCAGTATCTTAGCCAAGAAAACCCTAAATAAGATCAAGAGTTGGACATGACTGAAATAAATAATAATGAGCAAAAGACAAGGGGGCAGCTAGGTGGTTCAGAGTAGCCAGGTCTAGAGATAGGATATCCTGGATTCAAGTCTGGCCTCAGACACTTCCTATCTGTGTGACCCTGGGCAAATCATTTGACTTCCATTTCCTAGCCCTTATCATTTTTCTGCCATGGAATCAACATATATTGTTGATTCTAAGATGGGATATGAGAAGAGTGTTAAAGAAATTTATTTTTTAAGTAAAAGAGGAAAGACTCAAACTTAAATCTTTTGATTTTAAGTGCATTACTTCCCCCTAACCAATTCTGGACAAGTTATCTTCTCTCTTGGCATTGGTTCCCTTATTCACCAATCAAGAAATTGGACTAAATAGTCTTTCATATCTCTTCTAGTTCTGAATGCTGCATGAAGAGAAACTACTTTGTTATTGAGAAGTATTAATAATGTTGGGGCATTATAGTAGGAGCTGAGTCCCAGCCCCCTTTTTCTGTAGGAACAGGGTGATTTTTATGAAATGGGGATCTGGTCATATAGCAAGGGCTAAATGATGAATAGTGTGAGTATCCCACTGATACCCACAAAACATAAAAGGACCTAAAAGAAAGCTTTAAGAAAATGAAGGTTTAAGAGAACATAGAGAGCCTCATAAGATGAGAGGTGCTAGATGGGGAGCAGTGATCTACATGAGGGATGGAGTGAATGAGAACACAGACCTCTTGAATATTGAATTGAAAATACAATCCTCTGAAGAACAGGTCCAATGTCCTTTACAGCATTGTGGCTGTATCATAAAATCAACTGTGTTCTATTGAAAGGCATTCACACTTTGAGGGCCCATGGGCCCTAGAACTCCCTTCTGATGCATTCTCAGACTCCTCTATCTCCTCCAACCCTGAGGAAGAATTTATACTTTCAACGGCATAGTTGGTCATCTTAAAATGATTTTTTTCATGTAGTAAACTTTCCAATTGACAGCATTAAAAATCTGCTTTTACACATCCTGTGATTTCTTGTCAGCACAGAATTATTGGAAACCTTTAGCAGAAAAATTTGCCCCTGATTTTCATTGCCAGAAACCATAAAGAAGACAAATCAAAGCTATTTTTATTCACAGTGGAAACTCCTACAACTTAAACATTTACACAATACAGACTGTTATAGTTGAGTATCCTGCTGTAATTAGCATGTATGGGTCACTATCATTCTGGAAATATAGGCATCCAATAACTCGGAAAGAAGAGGAAGTTTGTAAACTCAATCTGATCCAATGATGTTAGTCATTTCATATATGATATCTGCTATAATTTCTAGCATGTGTGACACATTCATTGTCATTACTTTGGCAACCGGAGAAAGCTCACCTTCTTCTTGCACATGAATAGGGACTTTTTTCTGTAAAAATCATGATGAATATAATAATTGGGTTTTTTTAAAGAGAAATACTCATTTGTTTGTATTTTTTTAAATGAAGAATAGAGAGTTGGATCAATGTACTAGGTAATTAAAAATACAATTCAATTCCACATTATGGATACTTAAGAAGCATGAGATTGGGAAAAGGAAGGGAGAAAAAAGGGAAAGAGAAAAACAGAAAAATAGAATGGGAATACCAGTCAGCAAGCATTTTTAAATGCCTACCATGTACCAGGAACCAAACTAAGAATCAGAGACCTAAAGAAAGGCAAAAAATAGCCCCTTCTCTCAAGGATCTCACAGTCTAATGGGAGAGACGACATGGAACCAACTATGAAGAGATCAAGATATATATTATAGGTTATATAATTGTATGGTATAGATATATTAAATATCATGATTAATATAATAGATAATATATTTTATGTATCATATAATCCCTCCAAGATCTTTTAAAGTTCATCATATACATTTATTTTTCAGTGACATATGTATATGATAAATTAGAAGTAATCTCACAGAGAAAGCACTAAAATTAAGAAAGACTGGGAAAGTTTGACTTTTAATAGTAAAAAACAAATGGATGGAAAGAAAGAGAGTCACAAAGAGGACAAGTGAGATGTTCAGCTAGATTCAGCAAAGCTTTTAATAATCATTATTGCATGACAAACACTCTACTAGGCACTGGAGGTCCAAAGGAAAACATGAATGAGTTCATGCCTCCCAAGAGCTTCCTGTTAAGTGAGAGGAATACAATATCTATAGATAAATAGATCATTGGATGTGGGGGTAAGTAGAAAGTGGTGGAGAGGAACCAATAACTGGGTGAACCAGGAACTCAGGAGAGGATCCTTTCAGGGCATGATATTTGAATTGAACTTTAAAAGCAAAACGAGGGCTTTCCAGACATGAAGACACAATTAAATTATAATTCAATAAATTTATTTAGTAAATAAATAAATGAAATGAAAATGAAAGGCCAGAGGCAGGAAACAGGAATAGAGAAAGAAGTAGAGATGGTAATAAAGAGGAAGAGAAAGATATCATACAAGGATTCCCCTCTTTGCATTGGATTGTATATTGCTAGATCATTGATAAAACAATTGTTTTGAACTCAGAACAACTTTGCCACTTAAAAACTATGCCACAGGTGGTGGTCAGGTCCCTGGTCCAGCATAAAAATACTCTTTTGCCCATAATGCAATGATGATCCAGAGAATATAGTCTAAGTTGAATTCTGGGCTCTGGGAGCAGGTGTCTAGATCATTGATAGATCATTGATAAAACAATTGTTTTGAACTCAGAACAACTTTGCCACTTAAAAACTATGCCATAGGTGGTGGTCAGGTCCCTGGTCCAGCATAAAAATACTCTTTTGCCCATAATGCAATGATGATCCAAAGAATATAGTCTAAGTTGAATTCTGGGCTCTGGGAGCAGGTGTCTAAGCCATGGATGAGAGAGATGTTTTGAAAACATAATGAAACCAAACACAAAGATTATCTTTGATGGTCATTTCAGGTATTCAAGACTTCCAGGCTAAAATGGTCACAGAGTAAAAGCAAGGATCGTCTTCTCCTCACAACCAACTGATATAAAGTGCCTCAAAAGGGCAAAAATCAAAATCAGATGAGTGAAGGGGCTCTACCATATGGTGCAGCCTTGAAGATAGGCAGGGTTTGGGCACTTCCATGCTATAAAGGGGTAGAATTACATTTACCAAAGTGTGAGCTGATCACCCCTCCCCCACTTCACCCAAGGCACCAGAGTCAGAGTGAGCACAGAGCAATCTCTAGGTACTGGAGGGTTGGGAGGGGGTGCTTGCTGAAGACACCATAGATTTACTCCTAAGGGCAGCAAGACTTGGGGACCCAGGAGGCTAAGGAACACGGGACATGGGCACAGAGATAGAGCAGAGAGGGACTGCCCACAACAGATGCAGCAGAAACTGAAGAAAAAACTGCTCTGTAGCTGGATACACAGAGAACTGCCTACCCTCCTCACTCAGACTTCTGGCTGGGAAGGGAAGAAAAAACTAACACAGCAATGGCCACCAACACCCAAGAACTACAATCTGCAACTACTAAAAAAAATAAGAAAAAGCCCCTGACCCTGAATAATATCTATGGAGAAATACAGCAGACTACAGAGGAGAGAGTAGAGGGCAACAAATAAACAAACACATCCAAACTTTTCAAAAAAATGGAAATTTGTCACAAGCTCTCCAGGAATTCAAATTGGAGTTCAAGAACCAAGTAATAAAGATAAAAGAAAAATGACAAGAAAAGAGGAAAATAGTTCAAAAAGAAAATAACAGTTTAAAAGTCAGAATATCCCACTTGGAAAAAGAATCCCAGAAATCACATGAAATGATAAGCAAATTAGAGACCAAAATTGACCTGCTAGAAGCCATGAAAAGCAGGATAGACCAAACAAAAAGTAAAATCAAAGTATCATAGCTGAAAAAGTCTTTAAAGACTAGAATTGGGAAAGCAGAAGCTAATGATCTTACAAGACAGCAAGAACTAATGAAGCAAAGTCAAAAGAATGACAAAATAGAAACATGAAATACCTCATTGAGAAGATGGCAGACCTGGAAAACAGGTCTAGGACAGACAATTTGAGAATCATAGATCTACCTGAAAACCTAGAAAAAAACCAGAAATCTTGACATCATATTACAAGAAATTATCCAAGAAAACTGCCCTGATATTCTTGAAGAAGAGAGCAAAATAGACATTGAAAGAGTCCATAGATCACCCTCTACATTAAATCCTCAAAAGACAACCCCCCAGGAATTCATTGCCAATTCAAGAGCTTCAAAGCTAAGGAGAAAATATTGCAAGAAGTCAAGTATTTAAGGAGGGTACTCCAAATCTGCAGTGTTCTCCCTCCTAGTCACTTCCTAGCTTCCCTGGCTTTCCTCAAGTCCCAGCTAAAGTCTCACTTTTGGAAGAGTCTCTTTTCCAATTATTTTGTCTTCCTTCCTTCTAGAGATTAATTCTAATTCATCCTGCATGGATTTGGTTTATATATAATTCTTTACATGTTATATCCTTCATTAAACTCTGAGCTCCTTAGGAGCAAAGACAATCTTTTGCCTTTCTTTATATCCCCCAAAACTTAGCATGGTGCCTGGTACATAGTAGGCATTTAATTGATTGACTGACTTCCCTAGTTCCGCTTGTAGCCCTTACCCATATTCCAGTCCTCCTTTCCTCAGATGCCTTTCCCCATCAGACTGCTGAAGCACCCACACTACAGCACTAAAAAGAGTTTCTGGCAACTTGCCAACGTATTCCATAACTGCTCTTAAGTAAAATGCCTATTCCCATACTATAGCTTATTTCAGAAAAGGAGTATAAGGAAAACAACCTCTCGAATATAATTCACACTAGTATATGAATGACTCATGTCCCTTTTAGATTTCCAAATTTTAGATTTAGATTTGAGGGTTAGTTCAAATGAATATGTAATTGGGAAAAAATAGCCCATTGATACAAAATTAAGCTATTTGGGAAGATTTTGGAAGCCCCCTTCCAAAGAGATATCAGCTGTACTTCTTGTTCACTTCCCAAACCTGTCTCCATGTTGGGCTTTTAAAGCATGAAAAGGTTCTTAACCTAGGATCCACAGACCCTTAAGGTTTCTATGGATAGATTTTAAGGAGTCCCCAAACTTGGATGGGAAAAAAACTACATCTTTATTTCAAATTATTGGTTTTCTTTGTAATACAGTATATTTTAATTTATCTATTTAAAAACATTCTGAGAAAGTGTTCATGGTGACTGGTGGTCAAAAAATGTTAAAAGCCACAGCTCTAAAGTCTCTCAGTTTTCCAAAATGGTTCTAGAGAACATCAAGGTGGTTAAGTGGATAGTGTACTGGGCATGCAGTCAAGGGGACTCATCTTCCTGAGTTCAAATCTGGCCTCAGACACTTACTAGCTGTGTGATTCTAGGCAAATCACTTAACCCTGTTTGCCTTAGTTTCTTCATCTGTAGAATGAACTAGAAAAGAATATGGCAAACCACTCCAGTATCTTTGCCAAGAAAACCCTGAATGGTGTCATGAAGAGTTGGAAAACCAATGAACAATAAAATAAAGGTTCTGGCATAAGGTCAGGGACTCAAGTTGGGATTCTGGCATTAGGGGAAATATTGGAAAAAAGAGGATAAAGGGTAGAGGCTAGAAATGTAATTTCTATTCATAAGTTGTTTGTTATTAGATTGTTTGCAAACACTAGCAAATCAGATCATCTAGAAAGGCATGACATCTATGCTGCTTGATGGAACCGGGGAGGGGGGGGGAGGGGGAGGGAAGGAAAGAATGAAAAGAAGAAAACATACAGGGTACCCAGCCTCACAGAGTATATGTTCAATCCGGTCATATACAGTCTACTTCCCAACACAGGGTTTGAAGACTTCTAGTGGCATCAACAAAAATTGATAGTTGAAAGAAGGGTAAGGCATGTTTGTTTAGGGGAAAATAATGAATTCTATTTAGTACAAGTTGAGTTAAGACCTAGAGGGACAGACAGGAAAGATATTCAGTAGATAAACTGATCCTGTGAGAATAGAACTCAAGAGAGGAATGGAGCTAGACTGATAGATTTGGGAGTCATTTGCATGAAGATCAAAGTAAAGTGAGTTCTGGAATTAGAGGATCTGGGTTCAAATTACATTTCTGAGCTCACAAGCTGTGTGATCCTGCACAGATCTCTTAAATACCATAGGTTTTTGTTTCCTCATTTATAAAATAAGAGTTGGGCTAAATAATTTCTAAATATTCTCTTAGCTCTAGATTATTAAGGGAGAGAAAATGAAAAATCACAAGAGATGGCCAAATACAGGTGAAAGAAAAAGAAGATGAAAAAGGTGGGAGAAAAAGATATTGCAAATCAGGATGCTTGACAGAGACAAGGAGAAGGCAGTGTCACTGAAGCAAAGAGAGAAGAGGAAACCCAGGGACAGCAGGGGAGGGGAGCAACATTGTTCTGCCTCAGCAAAGGCCTTTGGATTTAGTGATTAAGAGGTTATGATCTCTGAAAGAGTAACTTGAGCTAAGTAGTAGGGAGGAAAGGCAGAATATAAAGTATAAAACTATTCCTCCTAACAGTTTAGCAGTAAAGGAGTGGAGAAATATAGGCTAATAGCATCAGAGAGAGCAGAGTCAAGGGAAGTTTTTGGATTGTTCATTTGTGGAAAGCAGAAAATTGAAAATATTCTTATGTCAAGGGAAGGAACCAGGAGACAGGGGAAAAGACCTAGACATCAATCAATTATCAAATTTTTATTTAACACAATGAGTACCTGACACTGAGTTTAGTACTGGGAATATAAAGAAAGGCAAATATATTCCCTCAAGGAGCTTACATTCTATTGGAGGAGAAGGGAGCAATATGTAAAAAGATGTATGTAAATATATATTTACAAAATACATGCAAAGTAGAGAACAAAAGATTTAAGACTAGAAAGAAAAGATAATCTATAATCTCTTCAGGGGAGCTGGGAGGAGAGGGGATAGTGTTGACCCAAAGGAGAGTTGTCTCATCCCTATTTCACCTTTGTCCCCTAAATCTAAGTTCTTGACATTGATTCTGCATTGACAATCCCTCTAATCTGTTCCATTCTTTCTTCTGCTGCTGCCACTATGTTGGTCCAACTCTTTCTCATCTCTCATTTGGATCTCTCAAGTAACTTCCTAATTGTTGTCCCCATCTCCATATTCTCCCAGTTCTAATCCATGTTACACATTTAAAAAGTACAATGAATAAATGTTTATTGAGTTGAATTAGGATTCTTGGTATGTACTGGGGAAGTAGAAGCATAAATATTAGAGGGGAAGAAGAATGGATACAGAAAGGAGGGAGGAAAAGGAGGAGATGAGAGATAAAAGGAAGAAATGGGGGACAAGAAAGGAAAATAGAGAAGATTATGAAAAAGGGAAATGTGGGAGAAGGGAAAAGGATAATTTCCAAATCCTCAGTAATGAGGAAGAAAAAAATTTCTAAGAGTTCTCTTTTCTAAACCTTATTTTCCTCTTATGCCAAATACAGGAGCCCTGAAAGGAACAGGAGAGGAAATAAAGGAGAAAGAAGCTCTGTAGGTTCTGAAGTGTCTCTCAAGGTAACTCCTTTTATACAGTGCATACTCTGTGGTCCCCTTTGTCTGAGGACTGAGAAATATCACCTCTGAGGACCATCCTTAGAAGTGTATATTGGTTAATTATCTATTTTTTATTTTTAGTTAATTTATTCTCAAAATGGTCTTTCTCCTTACACTGGTGATTTCAGATTTTATGTATAGATGCCCCTCTTTTTATATAAAAAATTGTGGTACTTCTGTTTTCATGAAGCAATCTTTATGAACAATTTTCTCAGCTCATATTTGCTTAAAAGAAAATTAAACATTTAGTATAACTTTTATAATAATGCATGAACAAATTTTAAATATGCAATAAAAATTAAAATGTGCAGAAATATTTATAAAATCCTTTTTGGTGATTCAGCTTACTATGTTGCAATTGTCAAAAATGATAGACAAAGGGCAGCTAGGTGAACCTTTCCTTACTGTGTTACCCTGGGCAGGTCACTTAACCCCAATTGCCTAGCCCATAGTGTTCTTTTGTCTTAGAAGTGGTACTAAGACAAGAAGGCAAGGATTCAAGAAAAATGAATGACAAAGAAAAATACTACAGATATGATGTTACTTTCAATTACAGCATAAATATTGTTTAATTTCATATGTCCATATTTCCCATTCAAATGTAGTAAGCATTGGTGATACAGAACTCATCCCTACAGATCAGCCTCTACTAAGTGATGGTGACAGTGGCAGAACGATGATTTAGGACTTTTCTCTAGCATGATATTTTACTATGGACAATTCCAAATGTTCCAACTCAAATTTAGCTCCATTTGGTTATATCGTTTTAAGTAATTCTATTATGATATTTCCTATTGTATGATATGAACTTGACATGTTAGTCTTGAATTTGCTGTCTTTGGTTTGAACCATATGTTCATTAGGAAGAAGGGGATGACTTTATAGGGAGTTATACTCATAAATATCACTGGCCATTGATTTATACCAAGCAGAGATGGGGTTGGGATGGAGAGAAATGCAGCATAGGCATGTTCAAATTCTCAAATGTGTAAGACATGTATAGGAAATATCCAACAATCCATTTTGTTTGGAGCATAACTTTTATGAAATGGTATCATTAGGGATATGACTGGAAAATCAGGTTACTATGAAAAGAAGTTATTACCTGGAATACTGTTCTAGTAGCAACACAAAAGAGCCCTCTCAGGATTATGAAGTCCAGGGACCTAGGCAAAGAAGCCATAAGGGAGCAGATGGTCTTTGAGACTAGAGATAGGTCAAGCGAATAAAAGTCAAAGAGATGTCTCAGTCTATGTGAAGGACCTGGAGAGAGGAAAAGCTAAGAAGTGTGTTTAGGAAACCAAGCTATGGACCTTGGAATAATTATCGGAGGGAGGGGGGATGAGCAATAAGGTCAAAGATCTGCTTATTCGACTTAGTGAGTGGAAATAAGTGGAAATGAAGGTCATTGGAAAGAAATTTGAGGAACTGTGGAATTAGAGTATCAGATAAGTGTTCCACACAGCTGCCCTGCTCTTCTTTTTCAGCTAAACTCACTGAGAATGCTGTCTCTGCTTTCTTTCCTCTTGTTCTCTTCTTAACTCCCCACAATCTGACTTTTGATTTCCTCATTTAACCAAAACTATTCTTCCCAAGGTGAACAATAATCTAAAAAATCTAAAAAAAAAAAATGCCAAATCCAATAGCCTTTCCTTAATCTTCACCCCTCTTGACCTCTCCACAGCATTTGACACTATGGATAACCCTCTTCTCCTTAATACTCTTTTTTTCTATAAGTTTTCAGGACATCAATCTCTCTTAGTTCTCCTTTCTGACAGCTGTTTTTCATTCCTTTTCAGTCTTTTTCTGCTGAATCTTCATCCAGATCATATCCACCTAACTGTGGGTATACGCGGGACTCTGTCCTAGTCCTCATCTCTTCTCTCTCTAAGCTACTTATTTTGGAGATCTTATCAGCTCCCATGGATTTAATTATCATCTCTAACTGAATGATTTTCAAATGTGTTTATTTAGTCCTAATTTCTCTGCTGACCTCCAGATTCATATCTCTAGTCATCTTTCAGATTTCTTGAACTGGAAACAGCAGACATCTTAAACTAAATATGTCAAAAGCTGTACTCTTTATCTTTCCCCCTAAACCCTCCGTACTTCCAAAGTTCCTTATTACCACTGAGGGAACCACCATTCCCAAGTTTGAAACTTAGTTCTCATCCTTGACTCTGCACTATCTCTCATTCCTATGTCCAAACTGTTGCTAAGGTCTATCCATTTAACATTTGCAGGTTAGCATCCTTGGCTCTACCATTAGTGCTATATGACCCTGAGCAAGTTAAATGATGTCTCTTAGCCTCAGATTCTTCTTCTGTAAAATGAGGGGGATGATTAGATGGCCTCCAGGACTTTTCTGGCTCTAAATCCATTACTTTCTGAATTTAAAATAAGAAGTCAAGGTTTGTAGAATTAAAATGAAAATTCAGTACTTCCTATATGGTAGGACATTATAAATATTTGTTAGTCTTCTGAATTCTTTTTTTTTTAGCTTTCTGCTAATACAAAATCTTACCCTTTGGTTGAATGAAGGAAATTCTATAATTATCTTTGAGGGGGTGGAAGAGAAACTGAATATTATAAAGAAAAGCCTGAAATTTATTTTACTTGAAGAAAGGGTGGTTTTAGGCTTCCTTTGAAAAGAAAAACACAACTACGTATGACCCAGTTTTCAACTAGGTCAATATGTGGTAGACAGAGTTAAATCATCAAAGGGCCAAATTAGCCTAAAGCAGAGGAAGATTTTCATCAGATTATTTCCTATCTGATACTTTTGCATGATTGAAACCTGTCTTTCCAGACAGTGCAGTTATGGGTATGTCATTGGGGGGGAGAGAGGAAGAAAAGGGAAGAATCTGATGAGCATGACATTTCTTAACTTGGTTTTTCCTATTTTCCTCCCAGTCTTTACAAGGTTTTGCATTCCTTCCTTCCCGGTTTAATTTTTTTTTCCCTGTGGTGATTATCTTGGAATAATGAAGATAGAGTGTCTTCCAATCTGTTTTCTTCTTTTTCTGTCCTTTTCCCCTTCTTGGATTTTTAGAAAAATTAATATCTAACTTTTCAGAATGTCTTTTAAGTCTTGTGGTATTTATTTTCTTGTTTTAAAAATCTTTCATGTTGTCTCCTACTAATTTTCTAGAATTTTCTGTTATTTCTCAGAAGCTTTCTCTAGTTGCAGACATCACAGAACTATTCTTTGGGAAATAAAACTTGCACTTACTCTGGTATACAGATAGAATATAATTTGTGGACCTATTTTATTAAACTTCATCTTGATCAAACATTTATGAATAACTTATATAAAAGGTACAAATGGCATGCTTCTCAAAATTATAATATAAAGCTAGGAAAGAAAGATTCATTGAATGAAGGATCTAAAAGGATTTTTACAAGCAAAAATTTTGGACTAAATCTAATCAGACAAAACTTAGTGAGTATAAACGCAAAGTCTAAGGCTTAGGTTCAAAAAATCAATGATCTGAGGAGAAGCTAGGAAGAGAATTGTTAGAAGGGAGTAAATTCAAAAATGGTTTGGGATTTTAGTTGGCTATAAGCTCCATGTGATTGAATAGTGTGGGGAAAAAGCCAAAAATATTAATGTGATCTAGGGTTTCATGAAGAGAGGAAGAGTTTGAAATGTGGAGGCCATGGTCCTGCTATACCCTTTAACTTTTCAGACCTCCTCTTGTGAAATTAGAATCTGTTACCCTAAAATACTTGAAGTATTGGACATTTAATTTAACTCCTACGCTCTTCAACATTATGTTCAGTTTTGATGGTTTTGGTTTATGAAGGACATGGAAAAATACAGGAAGTGTGCAGATGAGGGTACCCAATATAATGAAAGGGCCTTGAAATGATCTAGTTAAAATATTCATGTTTGTCCATTTCTATTAAGTTCATTGTTAAAAAGTAATCATCCAATTCAATTCAAGAAGGATTTAGTACCCTGTGTGTACAAATGACTGGGGATAAAATGAAAGAGTCCTCAAGGAATTTACATTTTTAATCAGGTTGGAAGTGGGGATACATGTACACAAAATAATATAAAATATATATAAAATAATGCAAAGTATTTTTAGAAAGAGAGAGAGAGAGGGAAGAAGAGAGAGAGAGTAAGAGAAAAAGAGAGTAAGAGAAAAAGAGAGAGAGAGAAAGAGGGATAGGGAAAGAGAGAGACAGAGAGAGAGAC
>NC_058132.1:626023755-626041113 GCF_016433145.1 Gracilinanus agilis | reverse complement strand
AGAGAGAGAGAGAGAGAGAGAGAGGGACAGACAGAGAGAGAGAGAGAGAGAGAGAGAGAGAGAGAGAGAGAGAGAGAGAGAAAGAGAAAGAGAAAGAGAGAGAGAGGGAGGGAGGGAGGAAGGGAGGGAGGGAGAGTGAGAGAGCTAATAATGTGAGAGATAGAAAAGGCACTAATGTAGGTATTGGCATCTAAACAGTGCTTTGAAGGAAGCTAGGTTTTCGGACTATGAAGGTAAAGAGGCAATGCACTCCATACATGAGGGAACACTTAGGTAAAGGTGTAAAGGCAAGAGGTGGAAGGTCATATAAGGGGAGAGTTAACAGGCTAGCTTGACTGGAATGGACAGTGTAGAGAGGAGAATGATATGAAATAAGGCTGCAAAGGGAAGTGGAAAGCAGTTTGTGAAAGTCTTTCAACGTCAGACTGACAAATTTTTCATTTATCCTAGAGACCATATGGAGATATTGAAGACTTTTGAGGAGGGCAATAGCATAGTCAGATGTGGATCTTAGATCTATCAATTTGGCAGCTGTGTGGAGCACAGATTCAGAAGGGGAGTGACTAGAGGCTGGAAATATAAATTGGAGGCTATTGCAGTAGCTCAGATGAGAGACAATGAAGGTCTGAACTCCAGTAAAGGCTATGTGAATGGAGAGAAAAGTATATGTGTATGTGTATATATACACATGAATATAGGCATACGTGCAAACATGTGTGTATGTGAATGTGTGTATATATACATACCTATTATATGCAATGTTGTAAAGGTAGAATAAAAAAAATCTGACAATTGAATGGATAGAAGACTGAATTAGAGCAAAGAGACAAGGAGAGCATCAAGATGGTATTCCTGAGTAATTAGAAGGACAGAGTATCATCAGAAGAAAGAGGGAAGTTTGGAAGAGAAAAGGTTTTAGGTGAAATCAGCCCCATTTGGGGTGGCTTATTTTTCAGATGTCTATGGGACATTTGGGTAGCTATATAGAGAAGGCAGTTGGTAACACTGGATTGGAATTCAGGAAAGAGTTTTAGGGCAGAATATAGTTATAGATTTGGGAGTCATGTGCAGACAAACTATATTTGAATCCATGAGAGTCAAACAGAGGGACAGAGAAGAGGAGAGAACACAGGACATAGTCACTTAGCAGAAGAAAGAGAAAGATCCAGAAAGTAGACTGAAAAAGAAAAAACAGAAAAGTAGGAAGAAATTCAAGAAATATCAAGGGCAATGATTCAAATAACAAGAGAGTATCCACTAGAAGATAGTAGTTGACAATGTTAAAAACCACAAAGATGAAACATTATTTGAGAAAATGCTAATAGATTGAGTAGTTAAGGGGGCAGCTGGGTGTCTCACTGGATTGAGAGCTAGACCTAGAGACGGGAGGTTCTAGGTTCAAATCTGGCCTCAGACACTTCCTAGTTGTGTGTCCCTGGGCAAGTCACTTAACCCCAATTGCCTAGCCCTTACCACTCTTCTGCTAGGTATTGGTTCTAAGACAGAAGGTAAGGATTAAAAAAAAAAAAAAACATTGAGTAGTTAAAAGAACTTTTGGTAATCTTGGAGAAAGCACTAGATGGGATAGAAGCAATTTTTCAAAGCATTGAAGTCTGATGATGTAAATGAAGTTTCTTTCTAGAAGTCTGATGATGTAAATGAAGTAAACTATAAAGTGACAGCTTGAAAGAACGCAGGATAAAGTGAAAGATTTTTAGAACTAAGAAGACTTAGATATTTTCTAGAGAGACCAGAGAAGAAGACAATGGATAAGAAGATTTTGAAGATAAGAGAACAAAGGAATATGTCTATTGGACAAAGCTCCTGGAGAAAAAGGGAGAAGTGTAAATAAAAAGTTTCTAAAACATAAGAGGAGGAATTGGTCTTGGAAAGACAAAGGCTCATCATTCATCAGACTGAAATAAAACAGGAGAGAAATGATGATGAAGAGGGATGTGGAATAAGAACTCTGAGGCATACCTTACAAGCCTCTACAAATGTGTACTTTACTCTATATAAAGTATGTGTTATGGGGTGTTCAGGGAGGACTAGCACCTCAGGATTTCTGAGCCCTTTTCAGGGCTGCTCATTCACCTTTGTTGATCACCTTTCACCCAACTCTCATCTAGGGCTCCAGGAAATTGTAGCCCATGCAGTAGCCTTGTTCCTGTAAAAGCATTTCAGCAGATGGTCTAAACCAGGTTAAAGATAACTGACAAGTCTCAAACCTGTTAGTGAGTTAGGGAGATGTCTACCCCAACATTTCCCAGTAAAATGGATGGCTGAGAAAAATTTGTTCAATGGACATGAAGGTAGCTAAAGTAGATGCTGTGAAGCCCTCAGAGGTTGGTCAGACCTAGAGGAGGCCAAGGTCATCTACTGAATCCCAGCCCCAATTTTTGTCTTTCCATTGGCCTTCTATGACTCTATGATTCTGGAAGAGAGAGTGAGGCTGATGACTCTGCAACTCTGATTTGCTTAAATCCAATTGGTCTTCTTCAACAGTGAAGGACTAACAATAAGATTTGGTGGCCTCCTGAGAAAGAGGGAAGATGTGATGTAGGAGGTCCAAGGACAGGGATTTTAGAGAATCTGATAAAGAGTTTATCAACAAAGAATAAAAGGGTTGACTTGCAATAATAAGAGCCCAGTGAAGGTAAATTCAATTTCTAGTGATCCCATCCAGCCCAAGTTTCTTGGGAATCATTTAGTATGCCTTGAATAGAACAGAAAAAACAACTAGTTGAGCTAAACTTGAGTCCAAATTTGACAAGACACAAGGAAGAAATCAACTAAGAGCCTAGTGTGGTTTGTACAAGGCATTGGGAATCCCAATTCAAAGTATGAAATGATTCCCACTCATACTTTGAAGCAGGAGATGACAAGTACACCAGAAGCATTTCTGGTGCAATAAATCATTCAGAGTGTGAGGGTTCAAAGAATCCATTGCTTTAATTTTATATATACAAAAGAAAAGAAAAGAAAAGAAAAGAAAAGAAAAGAAAAGAAAAGAAAAGAAAAGAAAAGAAAAGAAAAGAAAAGAAAAGAAAAGAAAAGAAAAGAAAAGAAAAGAAAAGAAAAGAAAAGAAAAGAAAAGAAAAGAAAAGAAAAGAAAAGAAAGGAAAAGAAAAGAAAAGAAAAAAGACCTGCCATCTGTCTTATCTTACTACTGGGTTGCCATGTGGTCATGAACCAATGGTGTTATTGGTTTTTTGGGTTTGTTTGTTTTTTTTAATCTATTGTATTTATTCTTTCTTGGTAGGGTACAATGAGCTCTATTATCCTTTCATTGAATATTCTTTTGTAAAAACAAAATGATGTTAATTGATCGATTGCTATTGGGATTTTTTATTAGTATATTATAAACTTCCTGACAGATGGTCACTCTTTCATCTTAGCAAACCAGCACCTAGCACTGTGCTTTGCATTATAGCAGGCATTTAATGAATGCTTAATTGAATTTACTTAAATATTAGGGATAATTTCTAACAGGTCGACTTGTCCCACAAGTGAAGCAGGATGCTTTGTGAGTTCTTGTCACTGGAAGTATTCAAATAGAGACCACATATCAAGGATTATTGGAGAGAGGATTGTTGCTTTAACTAAGAGTTGTGCTAGGTGATCCCATTGGGAATTCTATGATTTTATGGTGTGGCCATGTTAGGACTCAAATCCATGAGTAAAATATAGTCTTTATACCTTTGAATTTTGGAGAGAGTTCAAGAATTCCCATTTTCCATCTCTAATTCCCAAACTTAGTCCTAAACCACTTCAAGGTTCCAAGAGTCTCCAAGGTTCTTGTTTGTTGAAAAATACAAGAAATGAAGTATCAGCAGGTCAATGACTCCCAACCTCTGTGAATCTTACTGAAAGTCTCCATGTATAGGGTTTTAAGAAGAGTTAACTTGGATGGAGTAAATAAGTATCAAGTAAGGATGAAGCTATATAGAAATTGATTTGACTATTTTTTCTTTTAATATGCAAGTAAAGGAATTACTGGGTTTTTCCCTCTGATATCCTGTTATAAATCTTCCATATCTATCTGAGGCTTATTTACATAGTGTGGTTAGTTAAAGGGGTGAGGTTGATTGTTGTAAAACACAAAAGGGCAAGTACTTGTAAAAACATGTTTAGGATTTGAAAAACAAAATGGCAATGATGTGTTGCTAATTAAAAATTCCCCACCCCCAAACAAATTCTTGTCCTTAATTTAAATAGCATTACTAGATTAAAAACTAAACAAAACTCAAGTAAGTTTTTATTGTCCTTGGTCATTATTACTCTTCAAAATTCTTTCCTTTCATTTTTGATAGTTTCCATTTCACAGTGTATATCTCAGAAATGATTCTTTTCTTTTTAAACCCTTACCTTCTGTCTTAGAAGCAATGTGTCGTATTGCTTCCAAGTCTGAAGAGCAGTAAGGACTGAGCAAGGGGAGAGTCAAGTGATTTACTCAGGTTCACACAGCTTGGAAATGTCTGAGGTCAAATTTGAACCCAGCTCTCCCATCTCTAGGTTTGGTTCTCAACTTATTGAGCCACCTAACTGCTCCTGGAAGTGATTCTTAATAATATTAACTAGATGATTAATGTAATATCTATTATCTAGATATAAAATTTTTTTAACCAGAGCTATTATTTCATTGGCATTGGCCTCCTAGTAAAGAATTCCCTTGACCAATACAATTTAGCATCTTCTCAGAAATTTAAAGGCTTGGGTAGATTCTTGGGGCTAATAGAAATTCTTAACTTTTTTATGTCATGAATCCCTTTGACAGTCTAGTGAAGCCTCTGGAGCCCTTCTTAGAATAATGTTTTTAAATACACGAAATAAAATAACAAGTTCACAGACCTTACATTAAGAACTTTGGTGATTTTATCAGTTCTCATAGATCATCCTTATCCATATGATTCCAAGATCTATGTATCCAACCATAGGCTCTCTAATGAGCTCCAATCTTGCTCTTTGGACATCTTGAACTAGATGTTACATAGGGATCTCAAATCAAAATGTCCAAAATAGAATTCCTTATCTTTCCTCCCAAATCCTTCCCATATATCAATTGTTCTTATTACTGTCAAAGATTTGTTATCCATCTAGTCATCCAGGCTCCCAGATATCTTATCCATTGCCAAATATTGTCATTTCTGTCTTCACAACATCTCTTGGATGGATGCCCTCCTCTTCCTTATACAGGTATCGCCCTATTTTGGGCCCTCATCACCTTGCTAGGACTATTGCTATAGTCTTCTCATTAGTCTTCATGTATCAATTTCCTCCCTACTCCAATTTAGCCTCTACTCAGCTAATAAAGTGATTTTTCTCAGGCTTAATGATGCTGAAACCCAATCACTTGTTATTTTACTATATTATTCTCTTTCTCTCTCTCTGTCTCTCTGTCTCTCTGTCTCTCTCTCTCTCTCTCTCTCTCTCTCTCTCTCTCTTTCTCTCTCCTCTCACTGAGTTTGAACAGGATGTAGTCTGTCCTCTAAGGCTCTAGATAAACCTAGATCAGCAAAGACAGACTTCACAGTGTGAAAGGTTAAAATAGAGCCCAAGCCTAGTCTTTGAAGTACAATGAAATTGATAATGTGTCATCTGGAGCTGAGAACAAACAGAAAACTCATGGTATATAAATATAATTCATGTTAAAGAGAGATTACCCAAGGCCCTGCTGATCTGGTAGTCTCTGGGAGAGCTTTACCTTTTTTATGTCATTGACCCTTTGAGCAGTCTAGTAAGGGGGACTCCTCAGAATAACATTTTTATTTTATTTTTTATTATGTCCATGTTTGCCATTGCTTTTAAAAATTTTTATCTTTATTTTATTCCAATAACAAATTTACACATAAGTTTTCCAAAGCTAGAATAACATTTCTAAATACAAAAAAACCTCACTGGATTACAAAGGGAACCAATTATATCAAAATGCAAATATCAGACTATTCTTTAAAAAAAAACACATTTATGGGCCCCAAGTTAAGCACCCTTGAGTCTATAGAGTGCCTGGAATAACAGAGTAAGAGGGTGGTTTGGACCAATAAGTCCAACAGTATTAATGAGGATAGCAAGGTTGCCTTTTTGACAGTTGAAAGAAAGAAGGGATAATATCTTGAGGAATTAAAAGGATTGATGAAAGTTGTCTTAGTTTAAAAGTCAGTAAATACTTTTTTGTAGGCAGAGGGATGGTGCCTTTGAAAGAGAAGACCAAGAAGAACAGTATAAGAACACTGGTCCTGGAGCAGAGGACCTAGGTTCAAATCCCATCTGTGGTTCATTGCCTATGTGATCTTATGCTTGTCATTCAATGTCTTTTGACCTCAGGAAAAATAGAAGGTGTCAGGGATAGAGCACTGGAGTCAGATAGAATTGGGTCCAAACTCTCCGATATTTATTGGCAGGTCATTTAACCTCTCTGCATCTCAATTCCTTATATGTAAAATGAAGGAATTGGACTCAGTGGTTCTTAGGGTTCTTTTCCCCCTCAAAATCTGATTCTATGATAGACACCTTCTTGGGTCCCCTTTGGCTCTAGATCTATAATCCCAAAGAAATATTTGTGGCCTGGTAGCAGGATAAGTGGGAAGAGACTGGAGGCAGGAACAATGAAGAGTAAACTGTCATGAATAATGAAGGGATGAAGTAAAAATTTGGTCCTGTGATCATTTACATTCCATAAAATGTAAGAGAGAAAAAGTCAGAGACAAAGACAAAGAAAGACAGAGACAGAGACAGAGACAGAGAGAATAGGACAAAGATAGAGTGAGAAAGAGGGAGGGAAGGAATGATTGGTAGAATAATCAGTTTAGGGAAAAGAAGAAGGAAAAGGCTTGGGAGCAGTGGATCAACCTCAAAGGCAAGAATGAAGGAGGAGATGGGTGAAGATGGAGGAATTTTGAAATGGAATGTATGTAAGTTCTTGGATTTCACATGGATTTACCTACAGTTTTTTCTTAAAGATGGAAGAGAAGTAGTTATAGTGAAAGAGGTGTGAGGTATTACCAGAATGCTTGATAAATATATTTAAAAGTTTAATACAACCCTTTTGAGAAATTCAGACTACAGAATCTCTTGAATATACAAATACTCAAATATTATTTCACTGAGGTAGACATTAGAGTTGGTGATTCAGATTAAAATCCATTTGTGCTTGCTCTGATCATGCAACTCTTTTTTAAAAAAAAAACATCTTCAAAGAAGGGTAGAGTAATGAATGTTGGAGGGGACGTGGCCAAATTGGGACATTAATGCATTGCTGGTGGAGTTGTGAACTGATCCAATCATTCTGAATAGCAATTTGGAACTGTACTCAAAGGGCTATAGAAGAATGCCTGCCCTTTGATCCAGCCATACCATTGTTGGGTTTGTACCCCAAAGAGATCATAGATAAACAGACTTGTACAAAAATATTTAGAGCCGGGCTTTTTGTGGTGGCAAAAAACTGGAAAATGAGGGTATGTCCTTCAATTGGGGAATGGCTGAACAAACTGTGGTATATGCTGGTGATGGAATACTATTGTGCTCCAAGGAATAATAAACTGGAGGAATTCCATGTGAACTGGAAAGACCTCCAGGAATTGATGCAGAGCGAAAGGAGCAGAGCCAGAAGAACATTGTACACAGAGACTGATATACTCTGGTAAAATAGAATGTAATGGACTTCTGTACTAGCAGCATTGCAATGACCCAGGACAATTCTGAGGGATTTATGGAAAAGAATGCTACCCACATTCAGAGGAAGAATTACAGAAGTGGAAACACAGAAGAAAAGCAACTGCTTGAACACATGGGTTAATGCAGATATGATTGGGGATGTAGACCTGAAACTACCACGCCAATGCAATGATCAACAATTTGGAAATAAGTCTTGATCAATGACACATGTTAAAAACAGTGGAAATACACATCAGCCATGGGGGAGGGGGGAGAGAGAGGGGAGGTTGGAGGGTGAAGGGGAAAGTAAGAGCATGAATCATGTAACCATGTTAACTTTTCTAAAAAATAAAAACTAAAAAAAAAAAAATCTTTAAGACCTCCGTACGCTCTTCCTCACTTTCTCTTCATATTTATGTAGAAAAGGGAACAAATAGGGATTTTGATAGGTTACCTCTCACTCTCACCATGTGGTCAGTTCATCTTCTTTGCTGATACATTCCTTTATAGATCTCCTTTACATTGTCCAGGTCCCCTTCCAGAACTTCTTGTAATAAATTGTACCCTTTCATGCTCATTTTCAATTCTATTACTTGTAGTCATACAATAATAGGGAGTTAACAAGAGAAAAACAATAGAATTATTGAACAGCAGTGAAAAATCCCACTGAAGTTAGACTAATTATAACTGTTTTTTTGTTAGCAAACTAATGTTAACCATTAAATTAGCAAAATAATATAGGGGACCCAGTCAATGTGTTTCCATGATTTTCTCCAACACCATGGTCCCTAGAAGCAGGAGAAGAGAAAATAAATTATAGAACCACAGAATTTTAGTTCTGGAAAAAGACCTGAGGGATCATCTTGTCCAATGGAAGGAAGGGATGGACCAATTTACTTCCCTATGGTTTCATTCACCATCCCAGTAACTTTTATGCCTAGAGTCCCTCCCTATCCACCACACCCATAAGTATCTTCTCCATTATAATATAAACTCCTGGAGGGCAGAGATTACCTGTTTTTGTATTTGTGTCTGCAGCACCTAGCATAGTACTCAGCAAATAGTGAGGGGTTAATAAATGTTCATTCATTTATTCATTCCTTTATTCAATTCTTTCATTTTGTTGCTCACATGGAGGAAAGGGAAAATAGGAATAAATTCAACTGGTGCATTTCAGATTAAATAGCACTATGCCTACCTGACTCCAGGTTTCATCATCATCTTTTTCTTTTCCAATTCCAATGCTTTTGTGTGTAGGCTCTTCAAAGTATGAGCCACAGCCCTGTACCAGCATAGACACCTGAGAATATCCCCACATTCCACAATGTTGACAAAACCAAACACCAAGTGGATTAATCTACGTTGTCTTCCATTCACACCTGATCCATCATATGATACACTCTGCTCCCTCTAAGGACAAGGTTCTTTCTTGCTACCAATAATTCTCTCCAACTGTTCGCTTACTATCAAGTCTTGGTTGGTTTCATCCAAGAGATTTTTGAGACCTTTTCTGATTATGAAATTTGCTTAAATATTCTAGTGGTACTGCCTATGCAATCAACTGCCACTGACCTCAGCTATTTCCCAAGCCCAGAACCCTGGGTGGAGTGTCTCAGAATTGGGGGCAGCAACAAGAAGAAGAGAATCAAGAAGAAAGGGATTCTAGCTTTTCAGTCAGGGAATCATTGAAAAGACTCAACCTGGAGTCTAATTATAGATTAGAAGAAAGTAAATTCAAGAAGAGAATGATGATCTGGAAAAATAAAATAGGACTGATGGATCAAAAGTCATAGTGATTGGTAAAATCACAGCAAGAGTAGGCACAGATAAAAGGATGGGATGGGTGACGTGTGAACAGATAAACTAGTTTAGTACAATATCATGATTATTTTTATCTTTTATTATTTGGGGCAGGAGTATTAACCTTTGCTGTCAGTGAGGCAACAATGTCCAAATATAAACCCACTTAAGCAACAATAGATAACCTACCTGTCAAAAGAATGTAGAAATGGAATTCAACACACCCAGGGTGGCATGGGATAGCTTTGTGGTTTGGATTTGAAATACTTTTGAGTATCCCCAACACTAAATACAGATATGGCCAGAAAATTCAGACTAACGTGTTTAACAAGTAATTCAGTGTCTGCAGAATAGAGAGGCCCTGTGGAGAGCTGCCAGTTCTATTGCTTTATATCTGATAGTCACAAATTCCCATTTTTCTTTCTTTTTTTAAAATTACTATTTCCACTTTATTTCAGTTTCATCTTTATTTTATTTTTAATAACAAACTCCAAAGTTATATGATTCATGTTGTCTCCCTCCCCACCTTTCTTCCCCCTTCAAAAATTGACAAAAAAAATTCAATCTGGATCATACATGTATCATCATTTAAATATATTTCCATATTATTCATTTTTGTAAGTGACAAATACCCATTTTTCAATTGTCAAGTTATGTCTGGACAAGAGGAAGCCCAATTTTTTGTCGTAGAATCAATACTAAGAATTGGTCCCAAGATAGAAGAGTGGTAAGACCCGGACATTTGGGATTAAGTAACTTGCCCAGGGCCACTCAGGAAGTGTCTGATCTCATATATGAACCCAGGACCTCCCATTTTTAGGCTTGTTTCTCAATCCATTAAGCCAGCTAGTTGCCCCAATACAATTTTTAATATTCATTTTCTAACACTTTGCAATTCATGTTCTCTTTCTTTCCCTCTTCCTCTTCTCCACTCTCCAAGAAAAGGCAGGTAATATGAAATAGGTTGTACATATGTAATCATATTATATATATATATGTACATATATATATTTCCCCATTTATCATATTATGCTTAAGCTAGAGAAAAATTCACGGAGGAAATAAAAGGAAGAATAGTATTCTTCAATCTGCATTAGGACTCCATCTGCAACTTCTTTGGTGGTGGATATCCTTTTTTGACCTGCGCCCCTTGGATTTGTGCAGGATCTTTGCCTTGTTAATAATTAAGTCATTCTCAGTTGGTCATCATTCATTATTATTGTTACTGTGCACAGCATTCTCCTGGTTCTCACTTCACTTTGCATCACTTCATATAAGCCTTTCCAGTTTTGTGTATGTGTGTGTGAAATCATCTTGTTTGTCATTTCTTATGACACAATAGTATTCCATTACAACTATATACCATAATGTGTTTAGCCATACCTCAGTTGATGGATGTCCCTTCGGTTTTCAATTCTTTGCCACTGCAAAAAGAGTAGCTGTAAAGGTGCTTCCTTTTGTATGAAGTCTGTCCTGCTTTTGCTAACTGTCAGTACCTTCCTTTCCAGGGTTACCTTGAATTGGATTTATACAAAACATTTTGCATAGCCCTAAATTCATACGTCTCTCCTCCAATAAGCTCCTGGAGGGCATGGGGTTATTTTACTTCCATTTTTGTTACTCCAGTGCTGGCACCAAGTAAGTGTTAAGTAAATGCTGGATGGGTTGACTGGACCAGACTTATAAATACCACCTCATGGCACAGGGCAGATGGATTTCTGCAAGGGAGCAGGTAGACTAAATGTAGATTCCTTTGCCTCTCAGAGAAGGAGGGATGAGGAGCTCAGAATGTTTTTTGGCACCAACTCTTCTGAACCCTCAAAAAGTATAAAATATTTTTAAGAAATAGCACCAGATGGAAACTTGATCCATAAATATAACTTTTATCTGAACAGCTCTCAAGTTACTGAAAAAATTGTGTAATCTAGCCATATGATGAAAATGAAAGATGTTTTTTAAAGGGTGAGGAAAGCTAGGAACAAGCATTCCTAATGTATTTCCTAATGCATAAGTAGAGTGGGGAGGGGGCAAGGTATGATGTGCTAAAAAGGTCACTGAAAGAAATTGCCACTTTTCTACCAAAAGGGTCTTGAAGGAGATCAATAAGACAAAATTAGAACTAATGCCAAGGCAGAGGATGAAAAGCATGAATTAAAACATGATGATCAGAGGTGAAAGAGAATGGAAAAAATGAAGACATTTTGATAATAATAATAGCTAACATGTAGAGCACCTATTATGGGCTAGTGAGTGCTCAGGGAAGACTAGTGGCTCTGGTGGGAGGATTTGCCAAGCCCTTTTCAGGGATGTTCTTCCACTTTTGGTGTCCACCTGTTTCCATGTTCTCACTTATGACTCCTAGAATTTGTAGTATATACACAGTGGCCACCATCCAGTAAACTTGTTGGCAAGTGGACTAAATCCAGTTGAGGGTAACAGAGCCTCAAACCTGTTGGTGAGCCAGCAGTGTCTACCACAGGCATGTGAAGACTTCCCGCAGTGGAATGGGCAGATGAGAACAATTTGTTCCCATGGCTATGAAGGTGGCTAAAGCAGGTGTTGTGGAGTGCTTAGACTTGGACAGACATTGAAGAAGCCAAGATCATCCACCACATCCAAGCCATCACAAGTCATCTTGACTTTTGTCTTGCCATTGGACTTCAATGAGTTTGGTGTAATTTCTAACTTAAATCCAATTTGTCCCAAAGTCAAAAGAACTTGGTCAGAAATTGAAGAAGCCAAGATCATCTGCCATATCCAAGCCATCACCAGTCATCTTGACTTTTGTCTTGCCACTGGACTCCAATGAGTTTGATGTAAGTTCTAACTTGAGTTCTATTTGTCCCAAAGTCAAAAGAATTTGGTCAGACATTGAAGAAGCCAAGATCATCTGCCACATCCAAGCCATCACCAGTCATCTTGACTTTTGTCTTGCCGTTGGACTTCAATGAGTTTGGTGTAACTCCTAACTTAAATCCAATTGTCCCAAAGTCAAAAGGCATTATCCATTGATGTCATTTTGGTCCTCTTCTAGTAATGAAAGACCACAACCAATCACTGTGTGTTAGGCACTTTACACTGATTATCTCATTTGATCTTCATAATAACCTTAGGTTATTTGATATTACTAACCCCATTTTACAGATAAGAAAATTGAGACAAATAAAGATTACATGATTTATACAACCTATCCAACTAGTCTACCTTGCTACTTATGGTCCAAAATATACATTTGCCAAGTAAATGCCAGATTGTATTGCTCCCCAACTCTCTGGGTCAACTTTTGGGATTTGGTTCTCTCAGGATTGGCCATAGGTGGAAATTTTGTATGAATGGTATCCTGGGAACATATCTCATTTGTAAAAGGAAAGGAATGAATCAGATGGTCATGAGGCTCCTTCTACTTCTGAAATTATCTGGTTAATATAAAACCATGACTCACAGGTGAGGCAAAGAGACTGAAATAGGTGGGTATTTAGGATGGTAAGATTTGTAGACTTGTTGGTGTATCACTGAGTGAATAGGCTCTACAGGCCTGTGTAGGCCCGAGTGTCAGCTTGTAGGCCAAAATGCTATCTGACTAATTGATAACTGGGTAAAAAACAGTAACTGAGGTTTATTTATATATCCAAATGAAAGAGGAAGAAGGAGGACCAGGGGAGAGGAGTCCCTAAGCTTAAACTCTAGATTCTCCACCCAAAGTCACTACAGGCTCCTCACAGAACCATCTTCATCCATCTTCCAGCTACACTTTCACTACACTGACTTCCTATAAGCCCACACTATCTAATCTAGGCTAACTGGTCCTCAAATTAATGATAGAAAAGTTAAAAGTTCATGGGAGTAGAAAGGGTTTAAACTCTCAATGAGCTTAGCTTCTTAGGCAGAGGCCCAAGATGGCTGCAAGCCTTTTCCTCACAGATAGGTTCCACTGGGGACTGGTAGCTCTCTCATACACAACAGTCAGGAAACTCTCAGGAACCAGGAGCTTACAGGAGCACCAGGAGATGGAAATTGGAGGCAGGGATGGACTGGATCTCTGGATCTTTGGAGAACAGGAACACAGGAACCTCCAGCTCTCAGGGAGAGGTAAGTAAACTTCTTTAGGCAAAGACAGATCAGCCCACAGGAAGTTCTCTCTCCACTCCTCCTGAAGGACAAGAACAACAGATCTCAACCGTGTCCCTGGGTCGCTTTTTAAAAAGTCCCCACATTCCAGAATGGGGTCTAAAAAGGTCTGTGCGTGTGACCAATTTCTCTTTGCAAACTCATCTTTTTCAAACTCTTTTCTTTCTTCCTTTTTCTCTCTCTCAAGACATATAGATGACTTCTAATTGGGCTTGGATACCTCCAAACGCTTACACCTATTATTTCACAGGAATGAATGGATTCCAAATTCAAATTATTGACAGGTTCATCTTTCAGGAAACTTTGACCCTGTTCCTTTACTGACCGAGGCTCATCTGAACTCCTTTGGCAATCTGGTAGCCCTCCGGGTTCATCGTATAAATGCTAAAAGTGTGGATACCCAATTCGCTTTAGCCCCTTCAAATCAGAATTCCCTTGGCCAAGAGATCTGCCACCCTTAGCATGCCTAGTCCAATTTTATTCTTAATATCTGCTATCCTTAGTCCCAAAAATCAGAACTCGAGACTCTTGTATAAGTTTAAAACTTCACCCAGTTTTCTATCCCTTAATCAACTATCTTCAGTCTTCACCAATCTGGTGCAAACTGAAAGACACTGATCTTTACTGAATTTTTTTTCTTTCCCATATATAGAGGTAGCATGAAACAGTGATTAATAAGATTACTTCAAAACTGGGAAGACTTGAATTCAAGTTTTGCCTCTAACAGATATTGGCTATGTGAACCCTAGCCCACATGACTTTAAGTAACTGAGAATTGCTAAAGGAAGGCAGAGAATATATACATATACAGAAACAGTTCTGGCTTGCATCAGGACAAGGAGTTTACTAAACCAACAAAATCACAGATCCAGTCTCAAGTACATTAGTCTACGAAAAATTGACTAATATTACTCTTTCTTTCCTTATCCAAGTAGCAGTCTCAACTGAAAAGAAAAGAGAAACAACCAGTCTATTTGGTTAAAAGCAAGGAGGGACTACAAGATTTTGCAGATGAATTAACAGAATTAAATAAAACATTGATAGAAAAGAAAAAAATCATTGAAAGGGAAAATAAGATAAAGAAAGGTAGAAAACAAAATAAAAGACTAAGATGGCAATTATCTAGTCAACTCTGAAAGGAGGGAGGTAAAAGTTAACCTGGATTTTTTTTTCTGATTTGAGCCATCCCAAATATAAAATTTCACACCATAAACTTTTAATAACAAAATAAATATTTATTTAAAGCATTTCAAATAAAATATTTCTGGATCCTATTAAGTACCTTTCTGCTTTCTTAAGTATAAGTTTTTAAGCACAATTTAACCATGATCCTAGGTCATCACAAACACCAACTCATTTATTGGTCTGTGTATGATAGCTATACTTTGAGGTGTCATTTGAGGTATAAAGATGTTTGCCACTGCACTAAATGGTCCCAAACTACTAAACTCTACTTTTTAAGACATTTCATTCTAATTTTGAATTCTTAAGCTTTCAGCTCTCACTTCTGACATTCTGATGTGGGCTGATGAGGGCGGGGTGGTAGTAAGGGGTAGTAATAAGAATAGGACTCTCATACTCTGAAATCTTGCATTTTTTACCAGTTAGCAGTGGTATCAACTACAAAATCTATAGTTTCAGCATTAGTCAGGCATGAATTGTAGATTGTTCAGTTATCCACTCTTTGTACTGGATCTGTAATATTCTATACAAGGCATCAATTTTGTGTTCTTAGAAATAATCAATTACTTATAGTGGTCCTCCAATGTATCACATTCCACCCCTCATGTTCCCACTCTGGAAGGGAGGCAAGACCTCTCTTGACAAATAATGACAAAGTGGACAATGGAGGAATGTGGAACCTGAGCATTGGGGACTCTGGCATTCCAGAAGAATCCCCCAATCTTGTGCATGCTCCTTATTCCCTATGGCAACAAACCCCAAAACATGCCTCCACCTGAGTTTGGAAAGGGAGATGCTAAGCTACCAGACCCCAAAAAATATGCTAACCCTGATCCATAGGATGTGGAAGCCGTCCCTCTACAGTGGAGGTTGCCACTCTATAGCAGAGCTGCTACTCCATATTATCAGCTTCAAAGAGGCTCTACTAGCCTCTGGGTTTATCAATCAGCCCTAAGGCTACCTGATTAACCCTCAGACTATTTCACCAGCTATTATACCACCATAAACCACTTCTTCAAATAAAATTCTTTTCTTACTTCTGGACTGAATATAGTTTGAGTCTCCCATTCTTAGGGTGAGACTCTGCTACAAATGTGGTGGTTTCTCCCACATCAATTCCACTGCCAGTAGATTGACCTATATCAGGCTTTTTCTATCTATTTATAATTCATTTTATATTGATGATGATGATGATGATAATGATGGTGGTGGTGGTGGGAGTGGTGGTGATGATGGTAATGGTGATGATGAAAGCTCTTTAAGATTTGAAGATTGATTTTAAAAATTCACTTCATTTTATCCTTACAACAACCCTGGGCTATTATCATCCTCCCTTTTACAGATGAGGAAACTGAGGCAAACAGAGGTTAAGTGGCTTGATTAGAGTCACACATCTAAGTAAATATCTGACAATAGATCTAAACTCAAAACCACCTGATTCCAGGACCAATTAAGAAACCAAATAACTTAGAATTGTATGTAAGTGGGGGCAGTTAGGTGGGTCAGTGGATTGAGAGCCAGGCCTAGAGACAGGAGGTCCTAGGTTCAAATCTGGCCTCAGACACTTCCCAGCTGTGTGACTCTGGGCAACTCACTTAACCCCTATTGCCTAGCCCTTACTGCTCTTCTGCCTTGGAGCCAATACACAGTATTGACTCTAAGATGGAAGGTAAGAGTTTATTTTAAAAATAAAAAGAATTGTATTTAAGTGATATAAATAGGCTCCCAGTGAATAGCAAAGGGGCTCTCCTATTGACTAATGTATACAGGCACAAGTATACTTTTTGTAATTTATTTCAATCACTTCAAAATTTAAAAAACTTTTTTTTAGCTTTTTTCTATTTTACAAATGGTTGGGATTGCTAAGAGTCTGACCTTTGGATTAGTGAAATTTTGAATCCTACACTGAGAATTAATTTCATTTTAGAGACTACTTAAGGGAACAATTAGGAATTTTTATTGAAGGAAGTATCTCACATGTCTATAAGGAGGGCCCTGCCTTTGGTAGGAAGATAAACTAGAAGATTTTCCAAAGTAATAATCAATACTTTGATAAACTCTAAATGCACAGAATGTTCTTAAAGCTAATTTTGACATATTAATACAAATAAGACACCAAATCTTGAGATAAAGAAATGTTTCTAATTTCTAGTTTGGATGGCTTGCATCAAAACTATTCTATTATAATTCTTACATAATGAATTTGAATGTGTGACAACTACCTTTATAAAAAGTGGAATGATTTTTTTCACTCAAAATTTTCCATGACAATGGAGTACAGAAATGGGGGGGGGGGGGGAGGAAGGGGTTGCAGACCATGAGGTGGTTCATTGGATTGAGAGCCAGGCCACAAGATAGGAGGTTCTGGTTTCCATTCTGGCCTCAGACACTTCCTAGTTGTGTGACCCTGATAAGTCACTTAACCCTCATTGCCTAGCCCTTACTAATCTTCTGCCTTGAAATGAATACACAGCATTGATTCTAAGATAGAAGGTAAGAGTTTTTAAAAAGAGAAAGAAAGGAAGAAAGAGAAAGAAAGAAAGAAAGAAAGAAAGAAAGAAAGAAAGAAAGAAAGAAAGAAAGAAAGAAAGAAAG
>NC_058132.1:625908455-625999288 GCF_016433145.1 Gracilinanus agilis | reverse complement strand
TCCTCACCTAAAGCCTGTATTTGCACACTCACTGCTGCTCATTCTGGGGTCAAACAGAACAAGGTTGGTAGTCCCTTCTCCATATGATTAGCCCTTCAAAAACTTAAAGACACACAATTCCCTCAAGTCTTCCCTACAAAACATGTGTAACTAACTCTAATTCTGTGATTCAGATTAATATCCTGAGAGGGCAGGTGGTACAGTAAAAGACAGTGCCAGATTTGAAGTCAGCAAACACAGGGGTTCAAATCCAGCCCCTGGCACTCGAGCTAGATGACTATTGATGCATCACTTAAATCCTCTATGCTTTTGTTTCCTCACATACAAAATGAAGATAATACAAAGCATAGTTCCTAACTCCAGATATTGTGAGAATCAATAAGACAATATAGAGACTGTATCAAAAGTCTTTGTATAGCTTCAATCTTTAATAGCTTTTAAAATGCAATAAAACTTTTGGGGCATCCTATATATAAAATGCTTTATAAAATTTAAAAAGAAATTATTTAAATGGAGGTTCTCAACTACCTTGACAGTTGCAGTCCCAGATCAATAAAATATGATTAGTAATTGTTAATCAGTAGAGGCCCATAGTTTCACCTTCCCATGATTAGCTGTGAAACCTTGAAGTGCTGGGTGTCTACCAGTGAAATGGCAGAGACCACCCAAGGCAGAGATCTGCTCTTATTAACAATTTCTTCTGCTTCCACTTTCACTTTTTTAAAGAGTTTTTGGAAGGGAGAGAGTGGGGTGGGCTATAGAGCACCAAGCAAAGGGGCAGTAGCTGAGAGAGCATACATATATGCGGGTTATCAGGTATTCATTTATATCCAGTTTCAGTCATCTTCAGTAGAGCTTGGAACATGTCCTCCAAGGAGATCAGTGTCCTCCTGTATCAGGAAGGAATTTAGAAGTCTAGTTTAATTATCTTATTATTTTAATTAGAAAGTGAGACCTAGAGAGGAAGGGTGACCTCATAAATACCAACTGAAAAGCTCATCATCTGGTGATGAGTGGCCAGCATTTTGGTGGAGAATTTCACTATTGGCTGAGGCAAACTGCCATACTCAAGGTCTTTCTAAGGAAAGGCAACCTCCTAGGGGTCAGCTCTGCCAAATACCCTTCAAGGCACAGGGATACTTCCACTCACCAAGATTTATTTATTAGGACTATCTTTATATATTCATTCATTCATTCATTCATTTATTTGTTTTTGTTTGTTTGTTTATCTATCCATTCATTCATTCATTTTTTGTTTACTTATTTGTTTGTTTATTTATTAGGACTGTTTTCCTTATTCCCATTGAAATAATCATACCATGATATCTACATGCCATCTTGTTTCTCTCCTTTTCAGAATATCTAACAGATCTCCTATTCTCATACTCTTAATCTTAAACTCTACCTGCTGTGCCTGACAGAGCAGATAGCATCCCTTGTGCTGGGAAAAGAGCCAAAATATTGTCTTTCTTAGAGAATTCCCCACAGGGAAAACCCAGCTTGATTAAGAAATACTGAGAACACAAACATAGCAGAGTCTTATCCCTTGTCTTTCTTGTGAGAGACTTGTTTTGTTTTGTTTTTCTTTTCCCATTTCATTTTGTTGTGATTAAAAGCTGCTGTCTAAAAAAGTAAAATTGAGTTGAAATGGAAACACTAGAGTAATATAATGTAACCCTGGAGGGACCTTGGAGGTCAGTTAATCCAACTTTTTCATTTTATAGATGAGGAAATAAAGATTCAGAAAAATGAAGTGACATGACCATAGATTGAGATATGGAGGAGATTTCCAAGGACATTACATCTAACTCCCTCATCTGACAAATGACAAAACTGCTAATGGAATAATGGTTAAATGGATCATACAGATCATACAGATAGGATTATACAGATAGTAAGGAGAATTTGAACCCAGATCTTCTTGCCTCCATGTCCAGTACTTTCTCTGCTACTGTCTCTTACATGATTTCCCTATGATTATGCAGCCTAAGTGGAGCAAAGTGAAGACTTGAGCCCAGGTCTCACAATGACCATGCCAGTGTTCTTGGGATCACACCATGCTGCCTTCCTAATATATTTGTAGTGTTCTTTCTCAGCTTGATGATTTTCTTTTCACTTAATGTACTTACTCTCCCTAGTCACTGGAAGAACATATAGATATAAATAATTTAAAAATGAGATATTGATTTTTGAGCATAGCTAATATGAGAATTTGTTCCTCTTGGATAAGCATTTTCATTATAATTTGTTACATATTTACAACCAATTGTATGTAATATTATTGTTATTCTATGTATTATATTTTATTACATATAAAAATAAAAATAAATATACTTTTTTAAAAAAAAGGTAAAATGTATTTCTGTCCAAATACCTAAACAAATTGGACTTATGTAAGGCAAATATCACTAAATAAAAAGGTCTAATGGCATTCTAATATAAATACTTTGCCATTGCTTTTGCAATAGTCTGAAAATACTTGGTTCTAATATAAATACAAATAATCACAACTACAAGGCAAATTTTGGGCATATTTAACTGGTAGGCTACCAGACTAAAATCTATTCAATAGGCTTTGCTAAGACAAGAACTGTAGTAAAGGGCTTGTGTAACATTTCCTTTTGCTGGGTTGAATTTACTAGGTAGGAATGCCCTCTGGAGTCTGGTTAACTTCTTCTAGGTCCTATACCTTCTGTTTGTATAGCTGCCAGCCAAAACTTAGTGGTCCCTTAAGGTAATATAAGCTCAACTGATTAATATAATGCAGGTGTGAAGAACTGATATCTCAGTCATAAAGCACATGATTCAACAGTTCCACTTAATCGTTTCCAGTAAAAACATTCTTTATTACAATGTTTATCCATTACACCTTTTGATATTTCTAACATTATTGGTTTTATTGGTGTAGCTAAGCCCTCAACGGAGATAAATCATAAGCCTTTTACATTTTAATAGCAAAAAGTACTACTTTCTTAGAGATTATAAGCAATTTGGTATGTATGTGTGTTTGGAGTAGTTTTTTTATGCATGATTGGGTGTGTAATTTCTTCACTGGAGAGAATTCTCTCTACTGATGAAGACTGAGAAGTCCTCTGTAACTTATGTACCTCATGGAAATGCTTAAGGCAATAAGAGGTGAAGTGACACGACTTGTATGTGTCAGAGGCTGGTCTTTTTCACGTGAGGATTATTTCATCGCTTCTTTAGCCTCAGTTATAAGTTCAGTACCATAGGAAAACCAACACGGGTGGGTCCCAAATAGTAGATGTGATAGCTAAGTCACTGTTGCTTTAAAAGATGGACTAGAATGAGAATATAATGACTGAAGAAGGGAAGAAGGGCATATATCTGAATTTCCTAGTAAGAGGAAGGGAGTGGTATCTGCAAACTGTAGGTTAGTGAGATTGACCTGAATTCCTGAAAAAATTTCTGGAATCTATTATTAAAAGGGTGGGCAGCTAGGTGGCATAGTGAATAGAGTGCCAGGTCTGAGGACAAGAAGACTTGAGTTCAAATTCCTCCTCAGCTACTTATTAGCTGTATGACCTGAGGTAAGTCATTTAACCCTGTCTGCCTCGGTTTTCTGATCTGTAAAATGAGCTGGAGAAGGAAATGGCAAATCACTCCAATATCTTTGCCAAGAAAACCCCAAATAGAGTTGAAGAATTCAACATGAATGAAGCAACTCAATAATAGCAACAAAATTGTTAAAAGGAAGGTTTGTATTCACCTAGAAAGGAAAGCAATAGTAACTAAAAGTGAGCACGTCTTCATCAAAAATAGGTTATGATAGACTGATTTCATTTCCTTTCCCTCCCGTTATTATATTGTTGGGTCAGTATGGATTGCTGTACACAGTTTATCTAGATTTTAGTAATTTGACAAAATCTTGCATGCCATTCTGGTAGATGAATGAACAGTTAAGAACTAGATGAGAGTACATTTGGGCAGATTAAGAACTATCTGAAAAGCTAAGTCCAAAGTGTGGTTATTAATGACTTTATGTTGGCTAGACTTTATGTTAGAGTGAATAAGGTATACAGGGAAAACTAGAACCTCTGGCGTGAGGGCTTGCTGAGCCCTTTTCCAGGCTGCTCATTTGTCTTTGGGGTTCATCTTTCACCCTTACCTATGGCTTCAAGAAACTGTAGCGTGCTCAGCAGTCACATTTCTGCAAAGCCATCTTGGCAGGTGAGCTAAACCAGGCAGAAGGTAACAGACAGGTCTCAGACCTGTTGGTGAGTTAAGGGGATGTCTACCCAAGCATGTGGAGACTTCTCCCAGTAAAATGGGTCAACGAGAACAATTCGCTGCAACGGCCATGAAGACAGCTGAAGCAGGCACTGTGAAGACCTTGGAGCTTAGGCAGACATCAGCGAAGCCAAGGTCATCCACTGCCTCCAAGGTCATGGCCAGTCGTCTTGACTTTTGTCTCACTGCTTGACTTCCATGACTCTGAAAGAGAGAATGAGGCTGACAACCTTTTCAATGCTGCCTCACTTAAATCCAGTCCATGCACTAGTTGGGGCATCACCCTGTATTGTCATCCGTCCTCTTTGAAAACAAAGGATGAACTATAATGTGTTGGCTGGGGAGATGTGTTACTTCTAGTAGAGTAATCCATATGTCTGTTCTTGATCCTGTGTCATTTCACATTTTTATTAATATCCTAGCTGAGAGTAAAGAATATCATATTAGCAAAAGCTGAGAGATAGTTAAGAAATTTAATGACAATCAGGAAGTGAAAATAATTTCAAAAGACTAGAATCCTGGGACAATTATTTTGTAAAAGACTGTATTCACATCTTACCTAATCTAGAAGTGTAAGGGTTATCCAAGGGTTCAATCCTATTAATAATCCCTGCAGGAACTTTGATCTACTCTGTTTCTGATTTGGGCTACTTTGTCCCTCCTTAGTCAACCTGGCGATGCTCTGATCCCAGGGTCTTACCATATATATGTTGAACTTACTGCAGACACCCACTGAGCATTGTTCAGGACACCTAAATTCAAAGGGTCTTTAGCTGGGATTATAGGTGTGTTCCACTATACCTGGCAATAAATCTCATAAGACGTTATTTAATAGAAATACATGTGCTGAACTTGAGCTAAAAAAAAATCAACTTCACAAGTACGTAGGACCCTAGTATCATAGATCTAGTGCTGAAAGGAACTTCAGAGGCCATGCAATCTGACCCCTTCATTTTACAGATGAGGAAAATGAGGCTTACAGAGGTTAAGAATTGCCCAAGTACACATGACAGGGAAGGCACAGCATCAGTATTCTTTTAACACAAAAAATGCTCAAAGCTGATTATATATGACTTCACAGTTGACACTTGCTAGCTATGTGACCCTAGGCAAGTTATTTACCCTCTAATGCCTATTGCTATTTTCTGCTATAATATATGTTGCAATATATATATATATGCACATAGACACACACACATATATATTATATATATAAATATATATATACATGCACAACAAAAATATAGGGAGGATTCTTGTTCAGGGATACATAAACAATGTTTTCTTATTAAAATTTTTGGTTTCCTTATTAAATGGTTTCCTTATTAAAATTTTTTAAATTTTTTATTAACTAATTTGGAATATTTTCCATGGTTACATGATTCATGTTCTTAACAAGATGGCTGTCTGAGGTCCCTTTTAGTTCTAAAATTCTGTGATCCAAAACTGGAAAGACTTTAATTACCAGCTCAGCAAAGGACTCTGTGTCTTTCCCCTGAGGCCAAAGTAGCAAAATCTAGAGAAACTCATCCTAGGATTGACCTGAAGGTCATGAATTTTTCTGCTCTGGCAACTTATGGAAACTAACTATTGCAGGGTAGAGAGAAAGGGAATGAGCATTTATGTAATCCCCACTATGTACCAGGCACTTTAAAAATATGATCTCATTAGATACTCACAACAACCCTGCAAGGCAGGTGCTTTTAATTTTTAATTAATATTTAATTTAATTATATATAATAAATGATTGTTAATTTAACTAACAATTTAAAATCCCTATTTTGCAGTCAAGGAAACTGAAGCAAACAGAGGCAAAGTATCTTAACCAGGGTCACATAGCTAATTAAGTGCCTGAGACCAGATTTGAATTCAAGTTTTCCTGACTCTAAGCCCAGGCTTTATCCACTGAATCACCCAGATGACTGGCATCTTCATTAATAAAGAAAAAAACTATATAGATGAAATTACAGGTTCTTAAAGAATTGAACTTCCAACCACCAGTAGTGGTTTCCAACTTATTTTTCAGTAGAGGCTTGCCTTAAAGAAGTTAAGCTTTTACACAATTCCATTCAAGTCATGAAAAAATTGTTGATTAATTCCTACTGAATAGTTCAAACACGTCTTGAAAATAACAGGGAACTTTGACTTTCATAACTCAATTTTGCTATTCAGTCATGTCTGACTCCTATGTGACCCCATTTGAGATTTTCTTGGCAAAGATACTGGTGTGGTTTTTCATTTCTTTCTCTAGCTCATTTTACAGATGAATAAACTGAGGCAAAGAGGATTAAGTGTCTTAACCAGGGTTATACAGTTAGAATGTGTCTGGGACCATATTTAAACTCAGGTCTCCCTGACTCCAGACCTGGTGCTATATTCACAGCTGCCCTATAACTTGATTTATAGAATCATTTTTAAAGCAAGAATGGACCCTAGAGATCATCTAATTTGATTCCTACATTTTACTGACAAGGAAACTGAAGCACAGAGAAGACCTCTACTTCACTGAAATTTGATGAGAACTCAGAAGTTATTTGTTCAACCTCTTCAATTAATAAATAAGACAATCGTGACCAAGGGAAGCTAAGAGTCTGACTTCATAGATGGAGTACTTGAAGGGTTTTGAGTTCCAGCCTCCTGACTTCAAATTAAGGACTCCTTTCATTGTACTGTGTTACATCTAGATTTGCTTTTTTTTTTTTTTAAATAGAACAACAATTCTCTTCAGTCTGATGTTCCTGAAATAAACAGCAAGCCATTTTGCTTATTATTTTTTATCTAAAATCATCATAAACATTGTAACATAGTAAGCCCTGTGGAGGGGGGAAAGCCTTGAAGAAAATAATAGAGGTTTGGGTGGAATGATTCTTTAGAGACTTAAAGAAGACATTAGAGAATCATGTTCATTCATATTCCATTCATCAGCAGAAATTAAGAAGCCCTTTCAAGTTTAAGAAGAGGGGGAAACAGACTTATTGAAGGGTGATGTTTTCCTTTTCATTCTAAGAAATAAGAGCCTTTCTGGGTAACATCACTACTCATACCTGTTTTCAGTGTGTGGGAGGGGAATGAAGGTTTCCAGCTTCCTATCAGTGTGTATAAAACATCAAAAAAAAGCTCTTTACAAAAAGTAAAGAACAAACTATGACAAAATCCCTTAGAACTTACCATTAGCAGTATCAGTGCTATTTTTTTTAATTATGCAAACCCTCTAGCTTCAAGACTCAAAACGGATGTCAAAATTTCAGGAATAATATGGACTCTGATGGGAAATGCTCAGGAATTTTTTTTACCTTTTTTTTACTTCAGGTAAAAGTCACAAAGCCATGATCTGTAGACTAAATTCTTGTTGGATTGTTTTGGGGGAAATAGCAGCTGTCTTAATATATCCTTCCCTGTCTTCTCCTTTATCCTCCCTTCAACAGTAGTCTAATCTCAAAGAAGAGATTCTGGAGTTAGCATAAAGGTCATGCCGAAAGATTTTGCTTGTTTTGTTTAGTTTCTTATGGACTTTCCAACCTATTTCTGCTTATTTGGTTTATTTTTTCAGCTACATCAGAAGTATACATTGTCCCCATTAGTCACTGGTTAGGAAAACTCTAAGAGTATAAATGATTCTAAGAGTCTAGTTGATCTCTTAGATTCATATCAATTTTTTCAGCTAGAAGGACCTTTAGAAATTAATGTAAACATATTTTACAGATGAAGAAATAGAGGTTTTGTCTGGTTTAGTGACTTACTATGGCTAGTGAAATAGGTAAATTAAATGAAATAGGTAACTAGGGAATAATGGATTAACAGATGCAACTCACAGATCTTCCTGGGGTTTGAATCAATAAGTAAACACAGTGGGGTAGATTGAATGGGTAAGGGTGACAGTTAAGATGGTTAACACCAGAGAGTCAGCTGGGATACACAGTGGGTTCTTCTATTGTCAATTAAGGTTTCTGGGTAAGGAATTAACAAGGAGAGATTATTATAGATAAGGTTTTTAATAAATATTGGGATAGGAATGGAAGGAGAATGGGTAAACTGAATCTAAAGATCTTAGAGTTTCCACCCAAAAGTACAGGAATGGAGAGAACTACACTTGCAGCTAAACTAAGCAGGTTAGCAGGTCTAGCTGTGTGGATGGATACCTCACATATAGATCCAATAGAGATGACTTTCCAAGATATTCTCAGGAGTCTTGATATTCAGCCAATAATCCAAAATCAGAAGAGGGAGAGAAGATGGTCTCTGTGTCCACCACTGAATCAAAAAAACCCTTCTCAACCTTACTCCTTCACTGAGACACTTGATTGGAGATGGTAATATAATCCACACCAAGGGAACACAGCTTCAGGGATTTTCAGTGAGTCTCCAACTCCCACCATCAGACATCAGTGCAAGTCCAAAACTGATAGTCTACTCAGAGTTCTGGAATCTGCCTGCCAATCAGCCTGCTCTCTGCTAAGCTAAAATCCTATATTCCTATAACACTACTTAGTGGCAAAGCTTAGAGTAGAACCTGAGCTCTTGGATTTAAAATACTTAAGTCTTAGCCCTAAAAATTGAGTTGAATTGTCAATTTCCATATCTCTAAAAGGGTTAGAGTTAGAGGAAATGATCTTTAAAACCTTTCTAGAGCAAAGAGCCCTATAAACCTTCAGAATATCAGCAAAAGGTTCAGAACAAGTGAATTTCACATCTTTTTAAAGTGTATGACTGGTTTGACTATTTCCCATTCGCTAAACCTTCTTTTTTAGGAGTATGAATTCAAGGAACCCAGGAAGGTGAAGATATTCAGAAATCAAGCAAGGTCTTTGACCAGCTCAATTGAGCCCAAGAGAAATAAAAAAAAACTCCTTAAATATTCCTACTCAATGGAGAAGTTCCATTCCATTATCTGGATTATTTTCTGGACAATTCATACCAAGACTGTGACCAACCCCCAAGATCGAAGTGTTGGAGTTGCATTTACCAACAAGAGCAATTATAAGAATAAAGAAGCTAAGGACTGCACCCTCATTTTAGTTCTCTAAAAACTCCAGGCTGGGAAAGTTCAGGCCAAGTGTGCTTGCCAACATTAATTGCAGCTATAGAGCAAAGAGAGATGTGATCCACAGGAACAGGCTACTACCCAAAGAAAATGTGTGTTTTAGCGAGCAAATGTTTTATTTGCTAGCATCTGGACTTCTCTGGCATGGGCAGCAAAAGAAAATATTTTCTTTGGGCAGAAAATACTTCCTAAAGAAAGTGAGCTTGTCAAACATTGCAGTATCATATTTGCTTTGAGGGTAGTTAAGTAGACTTATTATTCTGCCAACATTCCCATAGAGCGTGGGACTTCCCGCTGGCCAAGAACATTTACGAGCCTCTTAAATGAAAACACTGATAAAAATTTCTGTTATGGCATGGTGCCTCTTGAAAAATCTATACATGCCCTTCCATATATTTCTGTTTCTAGGATAGAGACTGCCACAGTAACAGAAAACTTCTGCATAAAAATAATTGCTAGCATTTATAGATAGCTTTAAGTTTTGCAAAGCACTATACATGTTATCTCATTTAATCCTGGGAGATAGGAACAGTTTTTATCCTCATTTTGAAGATAAACTGAAGAACAGATAGATTAGATGACATGGCCTGGTTCACCCAGCCAGTGAGTTACTTGAGGCAGGAATTGAACTCAAGTCTATTCTGACCCCAAGACCAGCACTCTATCCACTGTGCCACCTAATCTATCTAGTTTTACAATTTTTCTTAGTCTTGAGTGTCTATCTTCATGTCCTATGATGAAAAGTGCATTGGAGTATATACAGAAAGATTGGTTCCTTTTAATGGAAAATTTACCAATACAGCCCTGACAGTCATGACAATTTATGTATATTGTATATATCAAGGGTAATAAAGTTGTATGTAAATTGGATTGGAGTCAGATGGCCCAAGTTCATATTCTCTCTCTGATTTTTGCTTCTTATGTGACAAGCATGCTACTTCACCTTCTCTGGACCTCTGTGTATGGAGGCAAACAAAGACACTATGTCATAATAAGGAAACAAAGGACTAAGGATCAAGAAGAATGCATTCCAGACCTAGTGGTGTTCAATCATGGATCTGGAGGTGAAAGAGAATTTAAGAGAACCGTAGAGAAGCTAAGTGGAAAACCTAGACTTCAAACCAAGATCCTCTAACTCAAAACCCTCAGTGGGTTCTTGTTGCCAGTTAGATGCCAGGTTTGTCTGGGAAAGGAGGAGAAACATGGCAGGTCTGTATAAAAGGGGTTTAATAACAAATTGGGATGGGGAGTGAAGGGAAGTAGGACAAACTAATACTTAGGTCTAGTGAAAACTACCAGGGGATAAAGGGATGGTTAAGACTACTCTAAGCACTAAAATCTAAGGACAGACTGCCAATGGCAAGGTCTGGCTTGTCAGGGATAAAGGTATCTCATGAAGATGTCCTTGACTTGTCCCAAGATATAACAGCTGGCCCCAGGAAACACAGGTTACACAGCAAAGTAAAATCCAAATGGGAAGTGAGGGAAATGGTATTATCTGTGTGTCCACCACCACAGATAAATCCACTTCTCTACCTACAGCTTCCACTGGTCTTGATTGAAGATCTGTTATCCAAGTCCAAGGAAACAACTCCAGAGCATTGAGATCCAAAAAAAACAAGGCTCACCTTGACAGTTGCTCCCAAAGCCAACTGCCAACTCAGAGTCATTGTGTGAAAAGTCCCCTGTGACAATATTCCAAGTTCTCTTGCCAGCTTGCTAGGTCTGCTCTCTGCTAACTAAAACTTTAGTCTATATTTTCCTATAACAGTCCTCAGAGTCTAACATATAATAGTTACTTAAAACACTTGTTGATTGACTATGTGACCTTGGGAAAGTTATCAATCTTCCTGGGCATCAGTTTCCTTACCTGTAAAATTAGGGATTTGAGCTAAATGATCTCCAACTGGCTCTTAATTATAATGATATGATACCAAGAAGCAGCCTGAGACATAAAAAAGAGACTTTCCTGAGGTCCCATGTTTGAAAATATCTGGCAAATTTCTCAAAGAGATAGAGAACTGAGTCAAATTTGTGAAAAATTAGTCATTCTCTAATTGATAAATGTTCAAAAGATATTAGCAGACAATTCTCAAAGAAATTAATAGGGAGTAGCTAGTGGCTCAGTGGATTGAGAGCCAGGCCTAGAGACTGGCTTCAGACACTTTATAGCTGTGTGACCCTGGACAAGTTACTTAACTCCCATTGCCTGGCCCTGACCACTCTTCTGCCTTGGAACCAATACACAGTATTGATTCTAAAACAGAAGGCAAGGAGTTAAAAAAAAAAGAAAAAGGAAAAAATGAACGAAAGCTATCATCACATAAAAAAGAACACCCTCTAAATCACTATTAATTAGAGAAGTACAAATTAAAATATCATTGAAGTACCACCTCACACCTATCAGACTGGCTAACTTGACAGAAATTGAAAATGACAAAAATGCTGGAAAAAAAAAATTAGGGACACTAATGTACTGTTGGTGGAGTTGTGAACTGGTCCAACCATTCTGGAGAGCAATTTGGAACTATTCCCAAAAGGCTGTACCATTAGACCATTCCTAGATCTGCATTGTTACAAATAAAATTGATCTGGAGGCTCAATCACCTGATTTATAAGCATTTATTAGTGGAGAGAGAAAGTCAGAGAGGAAAACCATTACTAAATCTGATTCTCCACTTGACTGTCTAAGGCCATGCCACTGTGGTCACAGCACAGAAAAAAAAAAAAAACACCAGCCCCATAACAGGTATGGAAGCTCAGAGAGTGACTGGGCTTCCCATCCAAGTTTAAAAATCCTGTCCTTGGCCACTGGCTTTCAAATATCATGCTGTCTGCCCTTCCTTGGCAACATTATATACTGGCTCTGGCAAGCTGATGCTAGGGGATGCCAGGAGACACCATTGTCAGGCCATTATATATGACACATTACTCTGTGACATTTATGTCTCACTATTGGGGTTCCCCAGAATGGAGGTATTTTATTTCACACGATCCCCCCCGCCTCATTCTTTGAGACACCAGCATGTTGTCTCCCTCTCTTGGTTCTCCAGGAGATTAACATGTTGGGCTCCCCAGTGAATCATTCCACATATGGAGTCTATACATTTGGGATTTTCTCACTAGGGGGTATGAAAACAGAAAAGGTATTGTACATTTCATGGAGAGAGTTACAACAATTTTGAGAATAAAAGAGCAGGAAAGAAAAAAAAATGATTGATAGATGCATTGACAAAAAGCCGCTTACAGGGCACTCTCTTTTGGCATGTGTTTACAAGCAGGATAAATGGAGGGCTCAACCCCATCTTGGTTCAGTTCGTCACATCCCAAAGTTCACTCTGAATCTCCTGATGTAGTGTCTGATTTCTACAAGCATCCTTATAGCATCTTCTCCAGTAGATCTGCTTTCTTGGTCCAGGGTATTAGCAATTATCTTTTCCTAGAATTACTTTAAAAGATCTTAGACTTTGGGCATTTAGGATAATGACACAATTCCCCAGGAGAGTATAAACCACCAATAGAGTTGGCATAGGATGCATGGCTAAGCTATAAGGTATATGAATCAGAGCCAATGTAACATCATTAGATATTACATTATTCTGTGGCACCTATATTCCACCATTAGGGTACCCCAGAATGGATATATTTTACTTCACACAGCATCCTAAAGATATCAAAAAAAAAAAAAAAGGAAAAGGGCATATATGTGCAAAAATATTTATAATAGCTCTTTTTGTGGTGGCTGAGAATTGGAAATTGAGGGGATACCCATTACTTGGGAATGGCTGAACAAGTTGTGGCATGTGATTGATGGTAATGGATTATTATTGTTACAAGAAAGACTGAGTAGTATAGTGTCAAAAAAACCTGGGAAGATCTATATGAAGTGATGCAGAATGAAGAAAGAAGAACCAGATGATCACTATAGACAGGAACATGATATAATAAGGATGCTCAACTGTGAAAGACACCTACATTAATCAATATGATGATTCCAAAGCATTCATGATGAAAAATGGTACCTACCTCTGGAGAGAACTAATGAACTCTGAATACAAATTGAAGTAGAGTTTTTCACTTTCTTATTTTTCTTGATTTTTTGACAATATGGCTAATATAGGGATATGTTTTGTATGGTTTCACATACATAATTGATATAAGGTTGCTTTCCTTGTCAATAGGTGGGGGAAGGTCAGGAAGGAAGAAGAGAATTTAGAACTCAAAAAAACTTTTAAGGAATATTAAAAATTAATTTAAAAAATTAAGCATCAGGAGCAGCTAGGTGGCTGCTAGGGTATTAAGAGCCAGGCCTAGAGATGGGAGGTCCTGGATTCAAATCTAGCCTCAGGTACCTCCTAACTGTTTGACCTTGGACAACTCATGGAACCTCCATTACCTACCCCTTACCACTCTTCTGCCTTAGAACCAAAACACAGTATTCATTCTAGGATGGAAGGTAAGAGGTTTTTTGTTTTTTTTTAATAGAATATTAGGAAATTAGGTATCTCTGTGGTTATAGTGCTAGTTCTAGAGTCAGGAAGACCTCATTTCAAATCCAGACTCAGACACTTTGCAGCTGTGTGGCTCTGGACAAGTCACTTAAACTCTCTCAATCTGTTTCCTTACCTGTGAAATGGAAATAATACTAGCACCTATTAGTATTGTGAGGTTCAAATGATGTAATATTTGTAAAGTGCTTGGCATATAATAGACACTATATAAATACTAATTAGCAACATTATTATTAATGCTAGGCATCAAGCCTGGGAATATAAACACAATCATGTAGCACATTAAGTTTTCCAAAATATCTCATGCATATTAATCCATTTGATTCTCAAAACAATTTTACAAGATAGCCACATCTAAGGAATTGCTGTCCCTATTTTACAGATAAGAAAGTTGAGGTTAGTGACTTGCTCAAGATCACATAGCTGGGAATACACAGCTGATAATTATAACTCTGAATGTGAATGGGATGAACTCGCCCATAAAATGGAAGCAAATAGCATAGTGGATTAGAAACCAAAATCCTACCATATGTTGTCTACAAGAAACACACATGAGACAGGCAGACATACATAGAATAAAAATGAAAGGATGGAGCAAAATTTATTGGGCTTCAACTGAGAAAAAGAAGGCAGGAGTTGCCATCATGATTTCTGACTGAGCCAAAGTAAAAATAGATCTGGTTAAAAGAGATAGGGAAGGTAATTACATCCTAATAAAAGGCAGTATAAACAATGAAGAAATATCAGTACTCAACATGTATGCACCAAACGACATAGCATCCAAATTTCTAAAGGAGAAGCTAGTGGAGCTCAAGGATGAAATAGATAGCAAAACTATACTAGTAGAAAGTATCAGAGATAGAATTTAAACTCAGGTTTCTCCTGATTTTCCAGTCAGGACTAATCCCATTATAAATATGACACTGGGTCTCTAAAAGCTAGACTCTAAAATTTAGAAGCTGAGGGTTGTTTCTCCTTTCTTCACCTATTACTACAGTTCCAACCTCCTGCTCTGCCTCTGGGAATTAGGACACTTGGATTCTTGTTCCAGCGCTCTTACTGGCTAGCTGGGTGACCTTGGGTAAGTCACTTGATATCTGACTGTCCTCATCCATAAAATGAATATACATGATTAGATTATGCTGAAGATCTTTTTCAGTTCAAATCTCAGACTTGGAAACGTAGTTAAAACAAGATATTTGTGTACTACGGGAATATTATAACAAAGTGTCTCCTGGAACTTTTAAGATCTCACTGTGATAACATGTAACAACTTAGTAAATGATAAATATTTATGGGCCATAGAATGCAAAATTGTATGATATTACAACAGTGTAAAATTTTATATTTAACTTTATTACATTTTGTGTTGCTCATTTGGACACACTGCCCATGTAGTTATTTTTGAATGATATCTCTCATTTGATATCTAGTCATGTAACTAGGGTCTGACATTCGCTTAGTTAGACCTTCTCAACTTGCTTGGAGAGGCTGGGAGCCCACTCCTGAGAGAACTGTAATGATATTTCAGGGAAGTACCTTGGAGGCTCTCTGGACATCCTGTACCTGCTTCTGGTTGGTTTACCACCTGGTGAGCAGGACATTGCTTGGTGACCTTTGGAGGTATTGAAAGGTTCATCTGACTTCTATCATTATTATCTCCTGTCTGTGTCTTTCCAGTTGCTGTTCCTTATGTTTTGATTCCTTTGTCCAAGATGACTGGAGATCCTAAAAAGGGAGAGGTCTTGGAGCCTTCACCCCACTGAGGCCATGTAAGTAGACTTCAGTCTTAGGTCTCCGCATTCTTTTAAGGGAGTAGCATCTCAATAACTTTTTTATTTTATTTTCAAAAGGTTATGAGGAAGCCTTAGCCTCCCAGCATCCCAGAGTCTCTGTAGCCTTGATAACCTGAGGAATAGGCAGGGCTTTTGAGAATGACCATTAGGGCCCCAGACTAGCACCAACAGAGAAGAAAACTCATTTAACAATTAGGCTGGATGTGAATTTGATAAGACAAATGCTAGGTAGGAACTCAGCATAGTTATGAGCCCTGTTCCCCTTCCAAAAGTTGAAGTGAAATATGGGAGAATATTCCCTTAGGCATTGGGGAAAATATCTATAAGCTTCTTCTTAATATGTCTTTCAAGTAAATGCCCTTTGTGAAAGTGTTAAATGTATAAATAGAACTGGGGGCTGATTACTGGGCTCTAACAATGGACAGAGAAAGTAAGAATACATTGGTGGGGGCTCAAGTCAATGGCATTTTTAAAAAAAGATACAACTTCAACTCCTTACCCCTTAGAACATAAAGGTGCAGATGTAGTAGCCTGGCTTTGAGAGAGAGCCAGAGTACCAACTACAGATATTTCTTTCCACATTATTATATTATCAAAATATATCTTGTGTCTTAAGCCAAATTATAGTTTAGACTGTTGAACCATATGGACCTGGGGAGCAGATCAGATACAAGTCATGAGATCTTTCTCTTAGTAATTAAAAATCAGTTAATGTACACTCTCCGGGCATTCATTCAAGCAGCTATTATTAATTCCTCTAGTTGCATCATGGCAGAATACAAAGAGTGCCAAAGTGGAGTTACATGTCCTGGGCTTTTGGTAACAGTTCTGAGATTTACTAGGTGTGTGACCAAACCTCTCTGTATCGTACTTTCCTCATCTTTCCACTTGGAATGCCTGACTTTCTCCTCTCTGGCTACTGAACTCCCTGGCTTCCTTAAAGTCCCCACTAAAATCCTACCTTCTGTAGGAAACCTTCCCCTTCCCCTCTTAACTCCAGTGCCTTCCCTATATTAAATATTTCTGTGTCTTACGTATAGCTTGCTTTGTACATAATTGCTTGCCTGTTATCTTCCCCTGTGGATTATAAACTCCTTGAGGGCAGAGACTGTCTTTTGATTGTTTTTATATCTCTAGCACTTGACACAGTGTCCGGAACATAGTAAGTGCTTAATAAATATTTACTGGTTGAGAATATAAATTGCTTAGAGACATTCGATGGACCCTAGACACAATACTCAAGCAAGTTACGGAGGAGAAAATTAGCACAAAAATATAAGAGCATTAAAGGCAAATCTCTGGATAAGGTGAAGTACATAGCAGGTTGAAAATATTAACAGCTAGTATTTTTTAAGAGTATTAAGGTTTACAAAGTGCTTTATCTGGGATCTAGGGGAGAAAAAGGAAACAAGCACTTATATAGTGCCTTCTGTGTGTCAGGAACCATTCTAAGTGCTTTACAAATATTATCTCATTTGTTCTTCATAGCAAACCTAGGACAGAGGCATTATTATAATCTCCATTTTATCACTGAGGTAACTGGTTAAGTGTTTTGCCCAACATCATGTAATTAGACAATACCTGTGGCTATAACTGAACTCAGGTTTTCCTGACCCCAGGCCTAATGTTCTATCCATTGCACCATTTATCTGGCCACCTAAGAATAGACTATATACTATAGACTGAGCATAAGCATGCCTAGAGGATGGCCTGCATATTCCCTAATATTCTTACCTGCAGTCCATGCTCTATGAATCCCGGTGATATAAAGAGAATATAAAAACACCATTGGATACATTTCTTTTTTTGTTTTTTTGTTTTTTTATAAAAAACATTACCTTTCACCTTGGAATCAAAAATGTGTATTGGTTCCAAGGCAGAAGAGTGGTAAGGGCTAGGCAATGGGGGTCAAGTGACTTACTCAGGGTCACACAGCTGGGAAGTGTCTGAGGCCAGATTTGAACCTAGGACCTCCCATCTCGAGGCCTGGCTCTCAATCCACTGAGCTACCCAGCTGCCCCCCATTGTATATATTTAAAAGCAGAATTAACATGTAGAAAGTAATGACTGAAGGCAAAATTTGAAATAAAAATTTAAAAAAAAAAAAGCTCAGAAAGTAATTTGTACCAAAAAGGGATTGGGAAGCAATGAAATTGAAAGGGGATTCTTGGAGGTCAAATTATGACACTTCAGGGTTTCTAGGGTTCTAGAATATATAAAGAAATAACCTGACACTTTAGTTCAAGAAATTTTATAAGAAAACCTCAAAGAAGTATCAGTCCATGTGATATTCCAAATAAAAAGCAAATTAACAGAGTCCCCAAAAGGACAAAATAAAAAATTTCCCATACCCAGGTATATCATCGACAAACTTCTAAATTACAATGAAAGAGAAAAATTCCTTATACTGGAAGGAAAATGTTTCTTTTGAAAAATTAATTTGAATTTCATAAGACTCCTCAGATGTCCACATACACATGGAGAGGAACCAGAAAATAAAGATGAAGCTGGGATATAACAAATAAACTCTTAAAACACAGGCCTTCATCCCAGAATCAGTTTCCTAGGAGAAAAAATTCACATTCCTGAAGATACTTTAAAAATCCAAAAGAAATTAAATAAACCATGGCAGCTTATTTCAAACTTCAAATAATAGTTAGCATTTATATAGCACTTTAAGACTTGCAGAGCACTTTATAAAATTGTCTCATTTTATTCTCCCAATAACCTTGGAAAGTAGATACTATTTTTATCTCCATTTTTCAGATGAAAAAAACTGGGGTAGAAGGTTACAAGACATGCTCAAAGTCACATGAAATAACTAGTAAGGCTCATCAGAATCCAGATTTTAACTCAGATCTCTCCTGACACCAATTCCTTACTTTTTCATCATCAGTTTAAAATCATCCTCTGAGGTGGTTTGGAACAACAACAACAAAATCATAGCAGAAGTTCTTAGAAAATCAGCAAAGAACCAAAGCAAGTTAAAAATAGAAAATGAGAAAAAAAGAAAAAATAGCCTGTGAAGCAAACCAGGGAAAATATCATAGAATCATAAATTTAGAGTTGGAAAAGACCTGCAACTGAGCAGAACCTTGAAGTAAGCTAACAGATGGAAGGAAGGAGGAGGACTATGCAAAGATGTGGAGAGAGGAGATGAAATACCACATTCCAGAAATGGAAAGTAGGACAATTTGACTAGAATAAAGAAGGCAGTATGGAAATTGATGCAATAAGTCTAGGAAGGTTTGTTAAAATAAAACAATTCTGAGGTATCAGATTGGCTGATATGACAGAAATATGACAGAAAAGAAAAATGATAAATATTGGGGGGGGATGTGGGAAAACTGGGACACTAATGCACTGTTGGTGGAATTGTGAACTGATCCAATTATTCTGGAGGGTAATTTGGAACTATGCCCCAAGGGTTCTAAAACTGTATACCCTTGATTCAGCAATATCCATACCAGCTCTGTGTCCCCAGAGAGATTTTTTAAAAAAAGGAAAAGGAAATGGATCTATTTTTATAAAAGTAGTTTTAGAACTCTTTTTATGGTGGCAAAGTATTGGAAACTGATGAAATGCTAAACAAGTTGTGATAGAATATAGTTGGGGTATAAGAAATGGTGAGCAAGGGGATTTCAGAAAAACTTGGAAAGACTTACATGGATTGATGCAAAATGAAGTAAGTTGAACCAAAAATCATTATACACAGCAACAGCAACAATATGTAAACAAACAACTGGGAATGACTTAGGAATTCTCAGCAATGCAATATTCAAGATCATCCCAAAGCACTTATGATGAAAAATGCTATTCACTGCCAGAGAAAGAAATGATAAATCCTGAATACAGATGGATCCTGAATGCAGATCACAGCAGACCATTCTTCATTTTATTTTCTTCATTTTTAAAAAAATGTGTCTTCTTCAACAATATGACTAATATAGTAATATGTTTTATATGATAACATATGTATAACCAAAATAAAATTGCTTATCACCTCAGGGAGGGGAGAAGGAGGAGAGGGAAAAAGAGAATATGGAACTCAAACTGTTAGAAAATGAACACCAAAAATTGTATTTATATGTAAGTAGGAAAAAATAAAACATTATTGAAAGGTTTGCTAGTGCCAGATTGCATTAGGCTAAATTTAAATGAAAAGCTGAGGCATTTGCATTTTATCCCAGAGAGATAACTGGCCAATAAAAGTTCTTGATTATTTGGTGACCTGATCAGACTTATATTTTTTTGGAAGGTTATCTGGGCATCTGTGTAGAAGATAGATCAGATTCACAAAGCTACAAAGACTAAACAAAACATTAACCCATTTATCTGTATTGGTTGAGTCAGATACCCAGATTATTGGTAGAGAAAAGGCTTTAAGGATTTAATCTATTGTTGACTTTACAGGGGTCTATCTGGAATTGCATTATTTGATCATTTAACCAGTATTTGATTATATGCATTTTAGAAGGTACTTTTCAGCTCAAACATTCATATCACTTCCTTTTATCATTCACATTCTCAGGTGAATATTTGAGCAGTGTAAGGAATTTGAGAAGTTAAGTTTATCTTTGTTACAGTTTTTTTTATGATTTAAATTACTAGGTTTCCTTTAAAGAAGACTTTTAGAGTTAAAATTCAGTTTCCTAATTCTGATTATTAGAGCTAATTTTGCTATCATGAATGACACTGAGTTAGAGGACAATTGACATCCACGGTCCCAGGTGTTTACTTTATGAGAAGTTAAGTCAGATATGTCACAATGAAATCTCATTAGCTCCAGGGGTCAGGAACATGTGGAACATTTGATTATTGTTACACAATTATTCTTTGTTTATCTGGGAAATGTATCCCACCTGATTCTGTCCTGGCTTTGAATGATACAATAATTCATCCTGAGAAATCTTGCAAGAACGAACCTGCTTCAGGTCTCTTCATGACTTCCTGACTATTATTCAAACTAGACTTAAAATACTAGATCACCTGGACAGAAATAGACAAGGAGTTTGGAAGACCATCTCAATTCTGACTCAACTGGCATGATAGAGTTGTAATAAGAGACTTCAATCATCTGGTCATTTGCTGGAGCTCTGTGTTTGCCCCCAAACAAAGCATTTAGCCATTTCTTAACTTACAATAATGATAACTTCGTTTTTCAGAAAATATAAGGTTATCAAAATGACAGTAAAGGAAAATAATAAATGTTAGAGAGGATATGGCAAAATTAGGACACTAAAGCATTGCCAGTGGAGTTGTGAATTGATCCAGCCATTCTGGAAGGAAATTTGGAATTATGCTCAAAGGGCTTTAAAAGATTGCATCCCCTTTGATCCAATAATACTATTACTAGGTCTGTACCCCAGAGATAAAAAAAATGGGAAAGGACCTGTTTGTACAAAAATATTTATAGCTGTACCTTTTTTGGTGGCAAAAAACTGAAAAATAAGGAGTTGTCCTGCAGTTGGGGAATGGCTTAACAAACTGTGGTATATGATAGTGATGGAATACTATTGTACTTTAAGGAAAGATGAACCACTTGATTTCTATCTGGAAAGAGCTACATGAACTGATGCAGAGTGAAATAAGCAGAACCAGGAAAACATTATTCACAGTAACTGAAACACTGTGGGATGATCAAATGTATTAGACTTTGCTACTAATAGCTGTACAATATTTCAGGACAATTCTGAGAGATTTATGAGAAAGAATGCTATCTACAGCTAGAGGAAAGATATGTGGGAATAGGAATGCAGAAGAAAACATGATTTATCACTTGTTTATATGGATATATGATTTGGGGTTTTGGTTTTAAAAGATTACCCTATTACAAAAATGAATAATATGGAAACAGGTTTTAATTGATAATAAATGTACAACCCAGTGGAATTGCTTGTCATCTCCAGGAGAAGGGATGGAAAATGGGAGGGAGGCAATACGAATCATATTAACTATGGAAAAAATATTTTAAAAAATAGAAGGCCCAGGATACTGAAGATATTTTCCTGGATCTGATTTTCAACAATAAGGAAGTAGTAGTCCCAAATTAGAAATGGAATTGGAAGGTATCCCTCTATCTTAGAATATATGATTAATAATATTGTGCATTTATATGGCACAAAAAGTTTGAAATTTACATATGTTATCTCATTTTATCCTCAAAATAAACTCTATGAAGTAGATGCTATTGTATCAATCAGTAAAGTCAGTTAATAAATATGCTAGGTATTGTTCTAAGCACTGGGAATTCAAAGAAAATTAAAAGACAGTTCCTACTCTCAAGGAGCTCACAATGTAATGAGGGAAATAACATACAAACAGATATGTACAGGCAAGGGAAAGACATGGTATTGTTCCTGTAAGAAGACTATCAGAATTTCTAAAGCTTAAAATCAGTTGAAACTGTCAAGGAAAACTAAGGATAACAAACACTTTTTTGAAGACAAAAATTAAATTGGGGGAAAAAAATCAACCAAAGAAGGGATAGAAAAATTGCTTGGGGTGGATGATATTCTGATGACTGATAACAGGAAGGAGAAAGGACTATATAGTTATTTTGGTGCCTCCAGTTCTTGGGAGAAAGAGAATGACCTTTAAAATGGAAAGGACAGCACCAAGGCAAGAGTTAGGAGGACCAGGGTTCAGACCTGGCCTTTTCCTACCTGTATGATCCTGGACAAGTAACTTATTCCTAATTGCCTAGCCCTTGCTGCTCTTCTGTGTTAGAATTGATACTAAAACAGAAGGTAAGGGTTAAAAAAACATAATTGTGAAATATTGACTAAAATAAAGAAAAATATAATCATGCAGCAATAAATGCTAATATGTGATTTTTAAAATATGTGATTTTTGCAATGTGTGAAGTTTAGTTGTCTTCATTACTATTTGAGTTTGATTCTATTATGCCATGCCAAAGGCAAATCAGTTGTAAGGACTAGGGATTTTTTGTCTGGCATAAATTTAGGTGGGTCTTGATAGCTCCTATACCAGAGCAGATCACAGCACTCCATAATTTAATAAATGATCTTGGTCAGTTGCTCTTGCCAAAAAATGGATGCCAACCTAAAGAAAAACCTCTCCAATTTTAACTGAGCTGATCCCCAGGCAATAGACACATTTTATCCAGCAACAGACCCTTACCCTGAGCACTCCAGTTTGGTAGGACCTGTTATAACTCGTATTCAATTAGCTTTTGAGATCCTGGGGTCATCTCAAGGCCACAATGAGGCACCAAGGTGGGACTTAAGTGGAGTCTCAATACTAGTAGAAAGAACAATGATGCTTTAGCCATCAATGTTCCTTTCCCCGATATTTGTCTTTTCCTTCACAATTATATGACATAATGATTGATTTCCTATTCTTTCGTTTGCTAAGCTCATATGAATAACATTAAAGTTAATAATTGATAATGTTAATTAAATATTGACAGAACTGTGTCTTCAATATCATTTTAATGTGAATTGCATTCATAAAGACTTCTGAAAGATTTGGTTGATTATTACCATTGTGTCTTTTCTGTTCTGTCATGTTGTAGGGCTTACAAAGTGTTTGAGACTCAGGCCCAGAGACAAGAGATCCTAGGTTTAAATCTGGCCTCAGACATTTCCAAGTTGTGTGACCCTGGGCAAGTCACTTAACCCCCATTGCCTAGCCCGTACCACTCTTCTGCCTTGGAACCAATACACAATATTGATTCTAAGACAGATGTTAAAGGTTAAAAAAAAAAGAAGTAATTACTGTCAGCATTATGATCCCCGTTTTACAAATGAGGAAATTGGATCTGAGAGCATCTAAATAACCTTACCTGGGTCACACAACTACTAAATATCTGAGATGAAATTTAAACCTAAGTCTTCCTGACTATATAAGTTTAGCATTCTGTTCACTATGAATGCATTCTTCTTTTAAGTATATATAGTCAATAAGCATTTTATTAAATACTTACTATAGGAAGTAAGTAAGGAATAGAGTAAATTTCATGGATTATCTTTAAAAGGAAAAGAGGAGAATTTGGAAACAAGCCCTGGGAGAGAATTCTGACAAGGAGAAAAGGATTCTGGAAGTTTTACTGGCATTAACAGTCATTCTCTCTCCTGGCTATTGACTGAGCTGGAAGGAGGTTTCGCTCTGGAAAATTTTCCCTTGGTAGTCCTAATCATGTGGAGAGATTAGTGGTTTCCTTGGTTGAGAGTTTGCCTTGGAGTAGACTGATTTTTCCCTGAGGTAGAGACATCATCTGCCTGTGATCCATCTGCCAGAAATCCAATTGGCCAAAGTAATCCCAAGGATCTGTCAACTGGGTCTTTGGGTTATCTAGTGAATAGGTTTTAGGTGAGGGCTCAAACACATCTGTGAGTCCTTCCTTCCTCTTTGTCCTTTTGTTAGTACATATTAATTAGTTAGTTTGTAGTCAGATAGCTTTTGGGGTTTTAGATAAGAACAGGGAGATATAGAAAGGGCTTGAGAAGATCAGAAGAGCAAACCCCATGAGGGGGAGAATAGATTTGAGGGAGGAGCTATAGCTGAATAGATTTAGGACTGTATGATTTTCCTACCCTTAATAATAAACTTGGTTTTAATAAATTTAAGGGTTGTGCTTTACTGGCCCTGGGGAGGTTCCTAGGAGGGTTTTATCATCTCTCATGCATCTAGGAAGGATGCTTATTTCACTTACTTTGTGCCAGGCATTATGCTAAGTGTTGAAAATACAAAAAACAGACAAAAAAAAAGGTAATCTCTATCCTCAGGAAGTTCTCAGTTTAGTGGGAGAGATAAGCAAACATATATATATATATATGTATGTATGTATGTATGTATGTATACGTATATATATACATAAGATATATACAGGGAAAATAGAAATAATTAACAATGGAAAGCCACTAGAATTAGAATTAAGAGGGATTGGGAAAGGCTTCCTCAAGAAATGGAATTTTGGTTGGAATTTAAAGGAAGCAGGAAAGCAGGGATGAAGAAGGACAGCAATTCAGGAATAAGGAACACCTAAAGAAAATACTAGGATTTGAGATTTGGAGTTTGGTGTTCCCAGAACAAAAAGGTAGTCACTGTCATTGAATCAAAGAGTATTTGGAGTGGAGTGAGGTGTAAGAAGACTGGAAATGTCTGAGAAAGGAGTTGAGTTAAGAAAGGCTTTGGGTATCAGAGAATTTTGTATTTAATTCTAGAGGTGATAAAATGATACAGAAATTTGTTTGGGTTGAGAGGTGACATAGATCTGAAAATCATATTGGTGGAAGAATGGAAGATGGAGAATAGAGAGAGACCTGACAAATATAACAATTCAACACAAACTATTGTAATAGTTCAAGCCCAAAGCAAAAATGGTCTACACCAGGATTGTGGTACACTCAAAGGGAAGAGGGGGGCATATTCAAGAGCAAAAGTGAAATTGACAGACCTGGAAAATAGACTGGATATTGAAGGGTGGTGGGGATACTGAGGGGGCAAGTAAGATACCTAGGTTATGAGCCTACCAACTGAGATGAATTGATGGTGAATTTTGGAATGGGAGATGATTCAGGGAGGAAAGATCATGAGTTCTGTTTTGGATATATTGTAAGATGTTTATTGAACACAGTTCAAGATGTCCAAAAGGCAACTGGACTTTGGAGACTAGAGGTCAACTAAACTAAAGCAAGCTAGGTAGATTTAAGAATCATCAACATGGAAATGAGAATTAAATCTATGAGAGATGATGAGATCACCAAAAAATAATTATATATAGAGAGAAGAAAGTCCAGAGAAGAGCCCTGTGAGGCACCCATGGTTAGTAAGTATGACCTGAATAAGAGTCCAGTAGCCTGAGAAGGAGCCATCTGATAAGCAGGAGGAGAACCAGGAGAGAGCAATGCCCCAATTCCTAGACATAAGAAAATACCATGGATAAGAGAGTGGTCAGGGGTTGTAGAAGAATCAAGAATTAGGACTAAGAAAAAGTCATTGGATTTATCAATTCAGAGAGAACTGTAACTTTGGAGGGAATAGTTTTGGTGAAATAATGAAATCAGAACCCAAATTGTAGATGATTAAAAAGACAGTGAAAGGAGAGATAGTGGTGACACCACTGACAAAGAGAAAATCTACCTCTTGTGAAATAAGGATTAGGGAGGAAATAATAGCAAAATGCATCTGAGTTATATGTGATGAGAACAGAAGAAAAGGGTGCTCATGGAGAATGGCCTCCATTTTTTTCTGTGAAATACGCCATGGGGTTCTCAGCTGTCAGAGAGGGGAAAGCCTAGGAGGTTTGAAGAAAGATGAAAAAGTTTGGAAGAGGTTCTGGGGAAAGTGGGATATTGAGTTGATAAAAGAGGTGTAAAAGGATTATTTAGCAACTGTGAGGGCCTACTTAAGGTTGTATAACATAAATTTGTAGTGTACCCAGTCATAACAGTTGCATGATTTTCTCCATCTTTGTTCAGCTACACAGTAAGGTGACAAATGGTGGGAGTAATCTAAGACTAAACTTTGGCCCGGAGCAATCAGTAATATAATAATGGGACTGTGGATTCAAGAGAACAATGTAGAGCTGAACTGGTTCACCAAGACATAAAAACAAGGAAACAAAAAAGTGGGAAGTACAAGCCAGTGACCTGGGAGTTAACTGAGGAGCTAATTATGTCCAAAAGTTTACAGGAAAGATCAGCTTTCCTGGTCTAGGATGTTGGTGATTGTAGTTTCCTAAAATTATTGTAAAAGATCTTAAACTGTACTTTTAGGATAATTACACAATTCCCCCACAGAAAGGTATATAATACCAATAGAATCAAGACAGGATGAATGGTTAAGCTATAAGGTATAAGAATCAATTGCCCCAAAAACAAGAAGAGAGGGCAAAATGAAAATTTGAAAATACATACATTAAAATCCCATATATATAAAAATATGAGTATAAATTAAAATCAGGTCCTTGATTCACCATCAAGGTCCAGTTTGAGTTAGCTTGTATCCTACAAGCATGCAGCACAAGTGCTACAATATCGAATTTATCCATCATCAGCCAAGAAGACTATAGAAAATTGCCATACTACAGAAGAAAAAAAGGACCAAACTCTGAGGAAAATGGGAAATATGATTCCTGGTTTGATTTCTACTTCAATCACAGGGATAGTAAGCCAAAATTAAAGCCAAACAGAGATTCATGTAAGTCTCATATAAAGGCCAGAAACAGGGAAGTCCAACATCAGGACTTGCCAAAAAGTCACTTCCCCTAATCTTCCAAGACAGATCCTCTGCTTTGGCATAAATCCTCACCAACCCCACAGGGATTGTTGGTCTCCTTGACTTTGTGCTCCTTTGTACTTATCAGTGGCTCATTGGCACTCCCTTTCTCTGAAATCAGACGCAAATATCAGTTAAAATCCCATAATATTTAACAACCAAGGGCAGGTTTCCAAAGTCTAAAGCTCTTGAGTATGCAGTGTTATCATGGCTGATAGGTATTGTAACCTGATCCTTCAATGTCAAAATATCAATACTGATTCCAAGGGGGCAGCTGAGTGGCTCAGTGGATTGAGAGCCAGATCTAGAGACAGGAGGTCCTAAGTTCAAATCTGGCCTCAGACATTTCCTAGCTATGTGACCCTGGGCAAGTAACTTAACCTCCATTGCCTACCCCTTACCATTCTTATGCCTTGGAACCAACATATGGTATTGATTCTAAGACAGAAGGTAAGGGTTTAAAAAAATATTGATTCCATATATTCAATTAAAAAAAAAAGAAAAAATCAAATTCCAATTAGGAAGAAAGAAAGAAGAGAAAAATCAAAAAGAAAATCATATTGCACATCCCATTACACAATGGACAAGACAAACATAGGCACAACAAAAAAATTTATCACTCAAAAGTGAAAGATATTGTTTCTCTAGCTCAGCCATGATCCACAGCTTGAGTGTACATAATTTTTAATCTCAGTAAAAGCTTTGTATAAGCTTTGGAATAACAGCTAAGACAAATGAAAAGGTCACCACAATTCCCAGGATTAAAAAGATCCATTTGGCTATAGTAGCTACCAAACCAGTTCCTTATAAAAGGAACAAGAGGCTTGTTTGATAACATATGATATACCTGGTGTGCAAGTTGTGGCAAAATCTCACTTATATGGACTAGAATTGTTGTCCACAAAAAAAACAGAGTTCCAGTGGATCTGGTGACAGGCCCAACATTCATAAGGATCAATAGTGTTGCCTTGGAAAACAATTATGTCCAACTCGATTACAGACTTTTATAATAGCATTATTTCTAGTCCAGTCATGGAAAGAGGGTACAAATGAAGATAGTCTTAGAAGGTGCAATATTGTATACATCTTTAGTTAGAATATCTTTAAAGGTATAAGGTAGTTATGTTAAATGATTCATTGGGAACACTAGTCTCCCAAAGAATCACAGAGGGGATTATGAAGATAGGATTAACTCTCCCCTTGTCTATTTTTAGCTAAACAAATCAAGAACTTAAAGTACCCTTACTTGACACTAAGTAAGAGAGTTTGCAAGTCATTTACTAGAGTAAGGTCACACCTCCAAAGATCACTGCCCCTACCCCTTGGGCAGCTCCTGTCAAACTGAAATTGGTTCCTTTAAAGTGGGGGAATGACAGGAAGTAGCGTGGAGAAAACTGCTTTAAAAAAGCCAACCCGAGGACTGATTCACTCTCTCTACATTGGTGAGCTGGACTAGAGGAAGAGACTCTTTCCCTGGATCCTGTATCAGCTTATGGTGGTGAGTGGAGTGATTCCTTCCTTGGTTCTTTGGGGAGGAGACCCTCTCTGCTCCTTGGTACTTTGGTGGGACACTCCCTTCAGCATGAGTTCTGGTGAGATTCTTGGCAGACTTAGCCTCGTGTGCACTGAAGTTTCTCAGCAGATTCTTCAGCATCTCCTGGCTCTTCGGGTTTCAGCTTCCTAATTAGGACTTTGGACTCTGGTGAGATTCACTTACACATTCACATTTGCAATCTGGAGACATCAGGATTAAATTTAGAGTATTTGTAGCTAGGCAGTACTTTCTGACTCTTTATCTACATTTCTCCACTTTCACTCTTCCCATCTCTTTGTAAATAAAGCTACTAAAAGTTATTTTAACTTAAGCTGTAATCTTTTTAAATTGGCAACCACAATATTACTTTAGAACAGTGGTTCCCAAACTTTTTTGGCCTACTGCCCCCTTTCCAAAAATAATATTACTTAGCCCCCTGGAAATTAATTTTTAAAAAATTTAATAGCAATTAATAGGAAAGATAAATGTACCTGTGGCCATCACCACTCCCCTGGATCGCTGCAGCACCCTCCAGGGGGTGGTAGCGCCCACTTTGGGAATTACTGCTTTAGAACTTTCAGATTAACATAAAAACCTAAATTTAAAGTCTTACAGCTAATAACCAAAACATACTAACCAAAGGTAACATTTTGTAATGGAATACCTTAGATTATATTAATTTACTAACTTAAAGCAAAACCAACTTCAAAAACAAGCAAGCAATAAAATGCAATGTATGTGACAGGATATAGTCACTCAGTATCAGTAGATGGTATCTATTCTACATGAGAGCAATGAATCCAAGATTCTTTTTCTTTCATTTTGTAATAGTTGGAATAGTTAACAGTACTTGGAAAGGATCTATTAAAGCAGGCTGAGTTCCATCAGTGCCCTGGAAATTTTTTATATACACCTTATCTCCTGGATGTAGATCATGGAGTGAGAAGTCTAGAGGTCCAGCCTATACTGCAGCTCCAGATTCGTGGAGCTCATGTAATTTGACCGGCAAATACTGTATATGAGAAGCAAAAGAAGTGTTCCCCTCTAGTAATGATGTGAATACAGGGGGGAGGCTTGGCTTGTATGGGGGATATCCAAAAATCATTTCAAATGGTGAGACATGTCAATCTCACCTAAGTCTGCTGCAAAGGTAAAAGAGGGCTAAGGGGAGAACCTCAGGCCACTTCAAGTGAGTGTCAGTGTATAACTTACCAATCATGTTTTTAAGTTATCTATCATGTGTTAAAATTAGCCTGAGCTCTGGGGATGATAAGGTGTGTGGAATTTTGGATTAATCCCCAAACAAGAATGAATCTGGGATAAAACAGAGTCAGTAAAATGGGTTCCCCCATTTGAGTCAATGCATGCAGGTGGGCCAAAGTGGAGAATAATCTTCCTCAAGAGCACTTTAGAAACAAAAGCTACTGTAGCACTAGGGAAGGCTTTTATCTATTTAGTGAGTTGGCCCTGTAAAAATTAAAATTATGAGACTGGCCTTAAATTTAATAAAGTTTATTCGAATCAGTTGGATAAATAAAAGATGAGAAATAAGTAGAAAGATAAGAGATTTATAGCCTAATCTAACTACCACTTGGTTAATCCCAGTAGTTAGCTCCAGCAGAACCCATCTTGACCTGACACTAGAGACAGAGAATGAACACTTCCTGGATCATCCCTTTTATTCTCACTCAATTCTGGGTCAAATTCAAAGTCGTATACCTTGTATAGGTGACACAAAGTCACACAGACTCACGTAGCCTCAAGTGACCTAATTTATCCAATGATTTCCCTCACATAGTCCTCACTTTCAGGATCATGCCTAGAAACTCATTCCAGGTATATGTAGTGAAAAGAGGGGAGGGAAAATTTCCTTTTTTAAAATCCCCACTTTGACTCTTTGGGAGACCAGCATGTTAAATTCCTCACTCAGGTGTTCTAGGAGATTAACATGACAGGTCTCCCCAATGAATCATTCTACATATGTAGCCTAAACACCTAAATATTCTCTTACTAGAAGTATATAAAAAATTGCACTTTACATAGAGGGAATTACAACAATTTGGGAATAAGAAGGAAATAAAGAAAAAGGGAGAAAAAATTATTAATAGATGCATTGACAAAAAAACCACTTAGGAGGCATTCCCCTTTGGCTTTAAGAGTTTACATTCAGAATAAATAATAAGTTCAACCCCCTTCGGTTCAATTCATTAAATCCCAAAGTACACAAAGTCTGGATCTCTTGATGTAGTGTGTGGTTTCTGTAAGCATCCGTATGGCATCTTCTCCAGAAGATACACTTTATTGATTCATGGTGTTGGCAATTTTCTTTTCCTAAAATTGCCATAAAAGATCTTAAAACTTGGATTTTAGGATACTTATACAATTCCCCCTTAAGAGGGTGTGGACTAATACCAGAATTACCCCAGGTTGCATGGCTGAACTATGAGGTATATGAATCAATTCTCAAAAGAAAACAAAAACCCCAAAACTAAATAGAATAAAAAAAATTAACTTCCGGATAAATAATATATATATCAAAATCCTATGTGTATAAAATTACAAGTAAAAATAAAACCATAACAGGTCCTTGAATCACCAGCAAGGCTCAATTAAAGTGGTTTATGTCCTACAAGCATGTAGGACAATTGCAGCAATATTGCACTTACCCATCAGCAGCCAGGATTGCAGAAAATTGCCATACTATAAAAAAAAGGGGGGGGGGGAATTCTGAAATAAAAGGGAAGTATGATTTCCTGGTCTGATTTTACCTTTAATATCAGGGAGAGGGGAGACAAAATGAAAGCCAAACAAAGGTACTTATAGAAACCCAGCACAGGGAAATCTAACCTCTGGATTTACCAAACAGCCATTTCCTCGAACCTCAAAACAAATTCTCTATCTTGGTGTTGATCCTCACCAATCCCACAGGGATTGTTGGTCTCCTTGACCTTATGCTTCTTTGCACTGTGCAGTTGTTCCTTAGTTATCTCTTCTTCTGAAATCAGACACAAATAGTTAAAATCCCATAATACTTAACAATCAATGGCAGGTTTCCATAGTTTAAAGCTTTGCATATGCATTGGTTTTAGGACTAATAGATATAATAAACTTTTCCTTCAAAATCAAAATACCAATACTGATTCCATAAACTCAAGTAAAAAAAAATAAGAAAAATATCCTATTGAAAATATAGAGAAAAAGCAATAATAAAAAAATCAGAAATTTATATTGCAAGATCCATTTGACAATGGATTGGCCAAACAGAGGCATAACAAAAGTAGCTCTCACTCAAAAGGGAGCTCTATTTCCTTTCTGACTTGGCCATGATAAATGGTGTGAGTATACATAATTTTTTCACCAGGTAAAAAGCTTGTTATAAACAGTAGTACAATAGCTAATACAAATCCTAAGAAGCACCACAATTCCCAAAATTATAAGAGTTTATTTGATGATAGTAGCAAATAAACCAGTTCCCTACAGCCATGAGAGGTTCCACTAGTTACCATCAGGAGTCATATAAGTCTCTACAGCAACTTGCTGTGTGTCATTTAAAATCCTTTGAAGATCACAGATATTTGTCACAATTTCTCCAGATCTATTTTCACGCAAGACAAAGGTAGGCAAATGATCAGTCAGAGGTAGTGGTGTGCCTAGATATCTAAAAAATGCTTCCAAAGACCTGTTAAAATCAACTGAGATCTTTAGTTCCTTAAATTCCTCAAAGGTCACTGATATATGTTGTAACCATTTTGATGGGGTTCATCCATCATCATTTATGTGACAGTTAACAAAGGCAAAAGGAATAAAATGTTGTTTAGAAAACATGCAATCTTCCTGTGGTACAAACTCTGGTAATGTCTCATATCTGTTGACTGGAATTGTTGCCCATGACAAAACAGAGCTCTGATTGATTTGGTGACAGACCCAACATCCATAGGGACCAATGGCTTTGATCTGGAAAAGAATTGGTCCAACTTATTTTTGGACTTTTATAATGGCATTCTCTCTAGTCCAACCATAGGAAGAGGGTAGAAATAAAAACAATGTAACAGAACATATAGCTAATAATAAAAATATACTGACTGAAGGGAATGTTATAAAATAGAACATTTTAGATTAGATTAATATGTAAATTTAAAAGCAAAATTAAATCTAAAAACAAAAACAAACAAGCTACAAATACAATATTTTGTGACAGGATAGTCACTCCGTGTCAGTAGAGAGTACCCATTTTACATGTGAGCAATGAATGCAAGAGACCTTTTCTCCAATTCTGGTAGCTGTTGGAGTAGTTCACTGGAAATTATTTATATACACTTGTCTCCTAGGTGTAGATCTATATTTAAGATTGTGTTACATAAACTTCTTCACTATGGGGAGGGGAACAGACCCAAACAGTCAGCATCGATAAGACAGTGGGGTCTGAAAAGGCTATAAAAATCACCTCCAGACTCTTTGAGTTCCCTTTCCCTCTTGAGTACCATCATTCATCTCGATTCCTTTGGCCATATCCTTGGCCACTCCTCTGGCCATACCTCTCGCCATCACTCTGGTCATTCTGACCATTTCTCTGTGGTACCCCATAGTGATTACAGATTCCTTGCCAAGGTGTGTTATGGTCTGAATTATAATTTGCTTAATGATTTCCTTCACACAGTCCTCATTTCCAGGGTTAGGTCCAGAAATTCATTCCAGGTACATGTAGTGAAAAAAGGAGAAGGAACATTTCCTTTTTCAGTGCACTATAATAAGACAAACTTTATAATGCCCAGCCTTGGACATAGTAAGAAAATTAATTTGCAAGTACTCAACAGGTGTGTAAGCCAGGGGATGCCCACCAAAAGCTTTGGCATGGAAAACATGTTGATTAAATGCCTGGCAAGTAGGGCAGGCCACACACACCGTAGAGATATATTGGTTATACTAAGGGCTATCTGGACTCTTTTTAACAGAGTCCAAAGTCCCCTGGGTGCCAAAGTGACTATTCCTGTGAACAGTTAAGCATATTTGAGGATAAAAGTTTCTAGAGAACAGGGGCTTCCCTTCAGATGACACCCATGTCCCCTCGATTTGTTTTGCTTTAAACTTTTGTTTCCATTTCTCCACTTCCTATTCATTATAAGAGAGAAATTTGGTTCATCATTAGGTGTCAGAGTTAAAATCAACTCAGCTTCTTCTAAGGCAATAGGGTCAGGGTCACCTCTATGGACAGAACAATGAACTACAGCCAGAGTTGTAGGTAGCTAGAAAACAGAGAGCAAATCTTTAATATTGTTTGCATTTTCAATACATTTACCAGCAGAAGTTAGTAATCCTCTCTGCAGCCAAAGCATTCCTACAGATAGCAAATACCAAAAGCATATCTAAAATCTGTATAAATTGTTGCTTTATTCCCCTTGGTAACTATAAATCATTTTGAGAATCAGTGGTTTTTTGCCCTGAGCACTAATATTTGAGCTTTGTGAAACTGACCAAACCAATGATGGGCAAACTACAGCCTGTGGGCCAAATGTAGCCCCCTGAAATATTCTATCTGGCTGTGACATTATTCCTAATCTGATGAATACAATGAATAGGATACAATACAATGAAACTTCGAAATAGTTGTCTTAGAAACAGACTGACAGATGAGCATTTCCTTTCCTGTGTCCCCCTCTTTAAAAAGTTTGGCCATCACTGGACCAAACAATGGCAAATTCTGTGGCCAAAGAAGCTCCAGTGTAACATATGACATCCATCATAAAAGAAGAACCATTATTGAATAAAACTAAATCTGAGTTTTCCAAAGGTATTTCAGAGAGGTCATCATGGGGCTTTTCAGACATGTCTATCACTGATTCACAACTCTGTATAGCAAATTTGGAAGCAATGTTGCAGGATTGATGACTGTACAGCATTTGAGGGTAATGTTTTCATTCTCTAACAAAGTTATCTCATATCTAGCAAGCCTTTGATCTGCAAATGCCTGTGTCCTATGTTGCGACAATTTCATGGTGGCACATTATGGTTAATGGACATTCCAATATTAAATCAATTTTTTTAGTTACCAGCAATGCTTTGGCAGCTACCCATGTAAGACAAGGCAGCCACTGCGTCCAGCTGTGCTGAATAATAAACAACTAACTGCTGAGCAGAACTATAAGCCCCAATAGTGAGAATAGGTCCCAACAAAATTAGAGCTGTCACCTAGCTAGAACCAGACATGTAGCTCCCCCCCACTCCCCAGCATGAGAACTTAATCCAACCCCTTCACAAATACTGTATGTCCTGCCAAGAAATAACTGGTGCAAGAATTCTATGAAAAATTCTCTTAGATAGTTACACATTGACATTGAATTATTATCTTATAGAAAACTGTCTAAATTTCAACGAGATAAACTAAGTCATAGTATTACTTACCTAATCCCTTAGCCCACATCATTTTCCCTAGAAAGTGTGCACCCCAACTCATTAAACTTTGTCACTGCTCAGAGATTGTTCCACATGTTTCTTTGCCAGTTTTGACAATCCTGTAATCCCAGACTCATTTTCTTCATCCCGGTTCAGCAACCTACAAGCTGTCTGCTAAAGCTAGCATCTGTCACAGGACTCAAAGTTTGAGTTAAGGTACCCCAAAGATACCCCACTCTGTTCATGTACATCAAGGTAAATGACTTTTTATTATCTGGAATTCCTAGAGCAGGGCAGAGAGAATAGGTTGTTTTAATTCTGAAAGAGCCGACAAGTATTCTGAATCTAACTGGAGCAATTCAGGGACTGAATTTTTTGCCAGAGCTCTAAGAGGTTTAATAATTTCTCCTTAATGAGAAATCCATTGCCTACAGAACCCTGTTGCTCCGAAAATTGCTCTTAGTTGCTTCTTAGTGTCATTCCAACTGATGGGGGTTCAATCCATGAGACAAATGAGACTAGAGTGGGGTGAATATAACCAGGCTTTATTGGAGGAAGGGAAGGGCAAGGGGGGGATCTCAGTGCCAGTAGAGATATTTATGGGGTCTGGTGGGGAGGGAAGGAGTAAGGAGAGGCAATGGAGAGTGAGAGGGAGTCTGGTACCAGTAAAAATGGCCACTGAATCTTCAACTAAGTGGAGAAGAGTATAATCTCTTATAGGATTGGAAGAATAGCAGGTTGTCAGGGGTGAGCTAACTTGTGTTGCCTCTATTGGTTACCTCTGGGCAAGTGAGCTACTTGGATTAAGTTCATTAGATGTTCCTGAGGGGATGGGGAATGTCAGCCTTTGGGGGTAGAGGGAGCACCGTTTCCAAGACTGATGCTCAGCCATGCAGAACAGGCTAGGGAATAGAGGAACAGAGTCTTGGGGTTCTTCTAGGCAAGTGTTTCTGGAGCTTTGTCTCATGGTTTGGGCTGGTATAGGGTGGGGATGGGGAGTTGCTGTTGGTTTCAGTAGGGATATGGAGAAGGGGAGTTTTGGTCCCACAGTCTGTCACTTAGTAGATAGGATAGTCAGTCATCATGACAGTATGGTGATATTCTTCTGGCCCGTCCCCATTTTCTAGAGATGCCCATGGTGACCCTGGCTCTGCTATGCTGACTCTCACGCTGATGCCAAGGGAAGCCAGAGCTTAGACTCTGTACTTGGGATCAATGTCCCTAAATAATTTCCTTTGTACATAGTGAAAAAAGTGCTAGACTTGGAATCAGGATAACCTGAGTTAAAATCTAGCTGCAAACACTCACTAGTTATATGACCTTGGAGAAGTTATCTTGCCTCTGTCTGCCTCAGTTTCCTTATTTGTCAAATAAGGCTAAAAATAGTGCCTACCTCCTGTGAAGATAAAATATATTTGTAAAGCACTTTGTAAATCTTAAAGTGCTATGCAAATATTATCATCATGATGATTGTTTTGTGTTATGCATACCTTAGGAAATCTGAAAAACCCTATGGACTCTCTCAGAACAATATTTTTAGATGATTGAAAGAAATACCAAATTTCAGGCAGAGGTTAGTGAAAAAAAGATATAATTTTTCCCCCTACGTAAGTTCACAGATCCCCTCAAGTCTTCCCCGCTTTAGGTTAAAAACTGCTTCAGACTGAACCCAAGTTGAACTGACATTTCCTTTTATTAGAGGGCTCAGAACAGAAACATTTCATTACAAAGTTCCCATTGGCCATTGGGTACATTCCAGACATAGTTAGCCAAGAGGACACAATAGAAAAAGAAAACAAAGGAATGTCTAACTTCCAGCAAAGCCCTAGGGCGCATTCCTATAGTTAGCATAACATATTTTAAAACTCCTGAAGGATCTCCAATTAGTCATCTGTATATGTTTCCATCTTTGATTCTCATTTTAACTTTTCTGGGAGATCTCTGCCCTCACTGCTTCTGTATTCAAGAGGCGTGCTGTACCATTTTAAATGATTTCCTCAGCCATGATTTAGATTTTTCTGTAATTTGTAAAGTTTTGGACTCCTAGAGGGTAAAGTATCTTTTCTGGAGTCTAAGGCAGTGCTAGACACATTGTAGACATTCACTAATTAGCTAAATATTGAAGTCAAGCACAACTGAAATAACTGAACAATAATAACAAATAGCAGAATCTGTTTAAGCTCTTTCTTTTCAATAATATGTTTTAGCAACTATATTTTCAGTGATGGCATTCTAGTTTTGTATACAAAGTTATAGTTTGTGAACATTTGGCTGACCAGGTTAATTTTATTTTTTTTAATATATTTATTCAAATCTGGCCTCAGAAACTTCCTAACTGTGTGGTCCTGAGCAAATCACTTATCCCCCATTGCCTACCCCATACACCTCTTCTGCTTTACTTTATATTGGTTCTAAGACAAAAGATAAGGGTTTAAAAAAAAAGAAATAAAATTTCTTTTTTTTTTTTTTTAATTCTGAGTATCAAATGTTCTCATTCTCTCCAGGTCCTTCCTATGGATTGTTGTGATTGTTCAGTCATGTCAGACTTCATTTAGGGTTTTCTTGGCAAATATATTGGATTGATTTGCTATTGCCTTCTCTAGCTCATTTTACAGATCAGGAAACTGAGGCAAATAAAATCAAATGACTTTCCCAGAGTAATATAAATAATGTTTGAGGCATGATTCCAACTCAGATCTTACTGACTTGAGCTTCAGACATTCTATCCTCTACCTTCTAAGATTTTTCCCATAATTATATCATACAGGTCTTTACAAAACTTTGGCCTAATCTGACTGCTTTTATCTTTGAACTTTTACTGACATTTTTTTCTATTAGCAAAATCAGTACTATGATGTAAGAGTCCAAGTGTGAAGGTTCTCCTGTCCTCTTATTCACTGTTTCAATTATTAACAACATCAGCTGCAAAATGGTCCAGCTGGAATAGGTCAAGATGTTGAAGGTATAAGCTTTACTGCAAGAGAGAAGCAAATGGGGGTTCATATTTGGAACCCCAAGAAATTGAAGGCAGTTGGGAGACAGTTAGAACTGGACTATATGAGGGAGTAATCCTCAGGCAAAGGAAGCTCATTCTGGGTTTTGGGTCAAAGGGTGGGGCAAAGGGTGGTGGGAGGTCTGAACAAGATTCTCCATTGAACCCTAGCAGATCCATACCAGGAACAACTTTTGGCCTATTCCTGCTCTTCTGATTCTAAGTGTTTTAGTCAGTCCCCATATTAGCCTGATCTCTGCTGCAGTTATAAATCATATTCATTGAAACCAAGATTATCATCACCAAATCACTTCAGAAGATTTTCAATCAACATTTGATATCATCCAGCTAATCTTGTTCATTTATTTATTTAGTTTATTACTTAAGGCAGAAGTTAGGAAGAGAGAGGTACACAGTGAAGAGGCCTAGCCCTGTTGGGGGGGAGGCCAGCCTCTGGTCCATCTTGATTAGTTAACAGAGATTCTTTCATCCCTTTTACCCAACCTTTCAATCCTATATCCAATATACCTTCCGTGATTACTTAAAAGAAGTTACTTTACTATATCAATAGCCTTTGGATTATACAATTGAATAGGCCATAAAATCTCTTACCCTTGATAGAATCCTTCTTCACACCAAGAATTGACAGTTGGTTTTGGGGGAATCTTCATTATTGAGAATCCTGTTGATTTCTATATATATCCTTGTCAGGGAATCACATCCTGTTCACCAGTAACAACCCTTCTAGTGGATGAATACCTTCTCCCAACCAAACTTTAGGTTGAGAGAGATTATATCAGCTTCCCTCTGTGAAGCCATTGTATTGTGTCCCCTCTGTAAGGATCCAATTCTCCAACCTCTTGTGAGAGTTTAACAGCTACTGACCTGAAGACTGTCCATCCCCCACAAGAGATCCAAGAGGCTATAATCCAACATCAACCTAGAATCATCCTTACAAAGATCACATTCATTTACTGATAATTGAGTTTAAAATTACAATTATTATAAGAAAAAATTCATAAGATAATGCTTAATCAGAGAGATAATGTCATATTTCAATAATTCTTACTTTGATACTTGAGAAAAATCCATTATTTTCTAAGAAAGGATTCTTCCTTTTATGATGAGGGTATTAGTAGGAATAAATCATAACACTTCTGTCTTAGTCCACAATAATCATGAGTACCTGGTAAGGATAAATATAATCATCTCTTGGTGGCCACCTTTCTGATGAGCTTTTCTAAGACTAACCAGGCTAATCCTCAAATGGTATGTACACAAATAACAAATCACTGAGACTTCAGAGACTTTTCATCTTGGAAGGGCCTGTCAAAGTTTGTGGGAGGGAGGGATTGGGCATAGTCTTCAAGGACATATATATACACTATAAGATATCAGGAAGGCCTTTGTAGAACGTAGTAGTAGCAATAATCATAGCAGATTAGATTGATAACACATTTATTAAGCTTTTACTAAAACTCAGGCAGGATGGTTAGCACAGAGAAAATGTAAACAAGTGAAAAAAAAGTTCCTGTCCTCAAGGAACTTATATTCTAATGGAAGAAGACAACAATCAACCAATCAATAATGATGTATTAAGTGCTTTCTATGTGCCAGGCTAAATGGAGGATAAAGTGGAGTGGATAGAGACTTGAGACAGACCTATTCATTAGCAGGCTATTGCAAGAGTCCAACTAGTATATTTACTAGCTGTGTGACTCTAGGCAAGACACGTCACTCTATTTGCCTCAGTTTCCTCATCTGTAAAATGAAGGAGAAGGAAATGACAAACCATTCCATTATCTTTCCTAAGGAAATCCCAGATGTGGTCACAAAGAGTCAGACACAACTGAAATGACAAACAACAACATAATGAGGGCACTTGTACTTTATAATGCCCTATTCTTGGTATCCTCCCTTTCCTTGCCACACCTTCACTTTTTACCTTTTTACTGGTTGGCATGACTCATTAGATGGTGAGCCCTTTAAGGGCAAAGTCTTTATTTTACCAGTCTATGTATCCCTCATCTACTAAGCAGGCATTTAATAAAATTGATTGACTATTATTATTATTATTATTATTAGGCACTTGATAAGTGCTTATTGACGGAATACTTTATTGTCACCAGATGCAGACCCATTCATATGGAATAAATACAAAATAACCTTTAAAACAAAATACCTCATGATTTTTCTAGAGCAAAGACCAGTGTCTATTTTCAATGTTAATCATTTCTGAAGCTATTTCCATAGTTAATAGATATATAGACAATGTCCAACTTAATTATCTAAATTACAACTAAACTTTGTCCCTGATTGGGTTTGGGTGCCCTTTACTCTCTTCTAATACCAGAAAAAGTTTAGTCCTAAAATGCAATAGAACCATCTGCTAAGTGACCAATGGCTGTATATATATGTTTATATATATATATATATATTTATAATTATTAAGCCAAGTCTCATTCTTTCTTTCAGAAGAATGGGGCACAGCAAAGAAACTAAATCTAACAGTGAGAAGAGAGAAACTAAGAAGCAAGAAATGACTAAGAGCTTGATTCCTATAGATCTTCTAATGTTTGTATTAGGGTGTTGGCAGGAATTTATTAATTGCTAATTAAAACATACCTAGGCAAGCAATTTCAGATAATAAAAGGTGGGGGAAAACCTGCTATTAAAAAAATCTGGCTTAGGAACCCTAAAATAATCATTCCTTAACTTCTTGGTATTTACCAGCAGGAACAAGACACAGCAGGAAGAGGAGAGGAGAAACTAAAAGTGAATAGAAGTTGGATATATTTGTGTGTGTGTGTGTGTGTGTGTGTGTGTGTGTGTGTGTGTGTGTGTTTGTTTTAAGACTGCTTTAGGAAGACAGTGACAAAGCACATCTTCTCCACCTCCTAATAAAAAGGCACAGTAAAAAGCACCAATAAACAAGATGAATTTGTAGTGAGAACCACAGAGAACCAATCAACACAATTTTCACAAGTCTGAAAGTCCAACAAAATGTTTTATTGAGCTTCAGAACTTGAATTATGTTTGTACTTCTGCCAGTCAAGTAACAGCTATGCCACACATGTAGAACACACACTGGACTACTTCACCTTATATTAACATGAGATACTTGACTACTCTTAGGTCCTAGCATGGTTATTCTGTAGATATCCACTCATAAAACTATGGTTTATAAGCCCCCACTAGTATATTTCCCAGTAACAATTAGCTAGTAGAATTCAATTAGTTTTTAGCAGAAGCATGGCATATAAAAAAAAAGTCACTATAAAACATCCCTCCATGAGACTTTAAAAACAAATCCATATAACACAGCAAGGATGGTCATAAACTGAATATTTCAATGTGATTGAATCACTCATAGGGAACTCAGGTATGCCAAGACATCTCCCAGATCCAGAAATGAAAGGTCTAGAAGTCTTTTCTCTCTTTGAGCAGTATGCTAAATGCTTCCTTTTCAGTGCATTACATCTGCTGAATGGATTGCTCAGTTTAATTCTTTTGCATCAATCTTTTGCTATTTTTTTGAGTCCATAGTCCACTCTTCTCTGCTGCTAGACAACACAATTCTTGGGATTTTTCCTCTAAGTTATCTTTCTCTCTAGACCTGTGTCTATCTAGAGGATGGGTCCCTGTTTCCTACTGGATGCCATGTCTATACTAGACAAAAAGCTCTTCTACAAAAGTTCATGGTTGGGGAAGGAAGAAAAGAAGAAAAGAGAAATTTCTCTCCCTGTACCTCACAACACCCCTAAGAGTCTCCTTTCCACATAGCTCTTTTTCTTTCTAACCAGTTGTGTGGCCCTAAGTAAGTCATTTAATCTTTCTCAGCCTTGGTTTTTTCTTCTGTAAAATAAGGATAATAACAACATCTCCTACCCAGGACAGTGCAAATAAAATAAGTTAATATTTGTAAAATGCTTTGCAAACTTTAAAGCATTTATAAATGCTAACTATTATGATCAGGGTCTGATGAAATCAAAGATTCCAAAATCATCCATTCCAGGCCGTCACCAATTGTCCTGACTTTTGTTGTGCCACTGGACTTTAATGATTCTATCAGAAACAGTGAGGCTAAGGACTTTTTGTAACTCTTCCTCACTTAAATCCAATTCATGTTCAAGTCAAGACACCTGTGTCTTGTGATATGACTGTGATATGACTGATCTTCTTTGAAAACAAAGGACAAACCACAATGGGTTAATAAATTTAAGTTACCAAGCTTTTCTATCACATCTCCTGCTCCTATATATTGACCTTGGTTAGTCAAGATCTGACCTGTCTGCAGATTGATCACTAACTATGGGCAGGACCAAGATAGCTCTCTTGTATGTCGTGTTTATCACCACCAGCAAAATACCTAGATGGCAAAAACCAGGAAATAGCTGAGAGTCTGCAATCTGCTCTGATATCCATATGATGTCAGGAAAATTTGAGGAAGGCTGTAGTCATGTTGTATAGCCTCCTTTCTGCAGGCTAATTTACATAAGGGCACGAACAAGAGTCACCGAAAAGGGGCAGTCAGGGATAGGTTGCAATCGGTAGCATTGTAGGGAATGTGCACAGCTACACTGAAGAATTAAAGTATAATTTAAACCAAGTCTATAAAACTACATGGAAATTAAAAATCAATTCACTGAGAAATGAAATCTAAAAATAAATTTAAAAATAAAATAACATTTAAAAGATAATAACAACCATAATATCATGTATCAAAATATATGGTATATAGCCAAAGAAGTTTTTTAGAAATCAATTTTTCTCTTTTAGTACCTATGTTAATAAGAGAGAAAAAAGGAAACAGTAAATTAAAATAAAGTAATTAAAGACACTAGCAAAAAATACAACAGCCAAAAGGAAAATTTTTAAAAAGAGATTATTAACGTAAAACCTTAAATTAGTAGAAAATTAAAACACAATTTAATTGATAAACTAGACAATAGTTTTTGAATAGACAAAAAAATTTAGCACTTTAGAACTTGTGGAGAAAAGAAAGGGAAGAGAGAAAAGTCAACAAGTGAAATAGAAGCAATCACTGCAAACACAAAATACATTAATAATATTATTAAGCTGAACACAGCTATATATTTACCAAGAGAGCATATTAAAATAGGTAAGCATCAACAAAATATGAATTATAAAAAGGGACACAACAGATAAGGAATGATTTAGACCAATCACAGAGTGGGGAAAAAAAGAGGTCATTACATAATTGCACTACTCTTCTCCCCTCTAGGTCCCCACACAAATGTAAGCCAGAGTAACAGATGAATTATTATAAAACTTCCAAGAACAAGTATTCTATATATCATATAGATTATCCATAAATATAGAAAAAGATAGTGCATTATGTAAAAAGCCTTTATGAAGCAAGTATGGATTAGATTTTTAAATCTATCCCAGAAAATATTTTTAATTATAAAATAATTTCATTAATGAATATAAAGATGGTGAATAAAATATTATCTGAGTATAGCAATATCATTCTTCATAATCAATAAAAGTTGTGCTTTACAAATATTATCTCATTTCATCCTTGACAATCCTGGAAAATAGGTATTATAATTGTCCATTTTTGTTAAAGAAAGAAGAAATTGAGGCTGAGAAAGAATGGTTTTCCCAAGTTCACAGAACTACAAGTGTCTTTGGTAGAATTTGAACTTGGATTGTCTTGACTCCAGATCAGTATTATATCCAGTAGACTACCTAGATATCTCTAACATAATAAAATACATAAATAAGAAATTATTAAATACAAATATATTGAATTAATTATATAATTATGTATCTTATATAATGTATAATTATGAATTATCATGTAAATTATGTGATATGTCTTAATTTTATCAGTTCTGATATTGATCATATAACAATTCTATAAATAGAATTACATACATCATACAATTAATTATATGACATATAATATATTTCATCAAATATAGTTGTGTGTTATATCCATTATGTAGTATAAAATCATATAACTATATAATAATTAAATAAAGATTATATAAGATACTTTACATTATAAAAATATAATTATATTGATACATGCTGATAAAACCTGTGATAAAATCCAATGCTTCAACATGACAATAAAGGATAAGAACATGGAGATTTTTTCATCAACACAAGGCAAAACGCTTACTTTAAATTTAAAAAGTAACACATTTTTAATAGCTAGGGTTTATATGGGGTTCTAAAACTTATAAAACATACCCTGTAAGGTAAATCCTATTATTATCTTTATTTTATAAATAAAGAAACCAAGGTTTAGTGAGACTTACTCATGCTCACGCAGCTAGTAAATGCTAAAGGTAGGATTTAAATCTGTGTCTCTCCTGACTTTAAGTCCAGTACTTTTCCCACTAAACTAAAATGCCTCTTTATAATGTAACATTACAACCAAGTATTCCTGTTTTTATCATCTGTAATTGTTATACTTTCTGTAATTCTATCAATTACATTTAGATTGAAAAAATTTTAAAGCAAAATATTTTCTTGGTAAATGAGCATCAGAATATCATTATTCATTAATAATATTGTAGTAATTCTAGAAAATATAACTATTCAAAAAAGAGTAGGATATGAGTTTAATCTACAAAAATGATTTTAATTTTTGATAATTAATATAATGATCGAGAAAACAACATAAAAAAGACTTCATTTATAATATCAAAAGCTATCTGGAAACTTGTGATCTATCATTGAACTAGAATTGAAATACTATATAAATCTACAAAGAATTAAAATTAGAAAAGGAATAATTAACAAATGTACTTGGGAAAATTGGCAGGAATTTGACTTAGACTCTCATTTCACTACAAAGTCCTTAGTGAATTCATGCCTCATTGCATATTTAAACAGAAACTAAAGTATTAAAAAAAAAAGACAAAAGAAAGTGGAATGATGAATACATCTTATTTCTATAGAAGAAATAACTTATTCCTAATAAACAAGTAGAAAGAATTGTTAGAAACAAAATAGATGACTTACACTATATTAAATTATTTTAAAATTTATATCTTGATTATAAAATAAAAATAATAGATTGTGAAAATAATCGTGAGTATAGAAGATTTTAAAATAACATCTAAAATATAAAAGGAATATTCAAAAATATAACAAAGATCAGTCAATGGCTAACAAGTTAAAGGGTAAGAAGTCAGTTCTCAAAAGAGAAACATACAATAATAAACCCTTTAGAAGATGCTTTGCCTCATTAATAGTCAAAGAGATAACAAAGTAAAACATCTTTCAAATTGGCAAAAATAATTAAAAGCAATGAAACTTAATGCTGTTAGAGTTCTGAAAAAATGAATATACTCAATCATTACTGACAGAATTACAAACTGGTGGAATATATTTGGTGAGAATATCTTTTGCAAAAAACCGCATTCTTTTACTCAGTATTTTCATAATCGAGGATATATTCTGAAAGTGTTACCAAAATTAATAAAGAGAAAATTTTCATAGTTGCATCATTTGCAATTTACTGGATTCTCTGTCTTCTCTTCATTTAGGTCACATCTAGCATCTCTCCTTGTGTCCCAAATTTTATCCCCTTGAAAGTGATTCGCCTTAATTCCTAGTCATGGTTTTGAGTTTCATGATATTTTAAACATTGGAATTTATTTATTTAATCTAAATTTTTGGAATGCAAATTTAATTGATTACATTGATGCTTACTATTAATCTTATTATAAATGGAAAATGGAGAAAAAAGTAGAATTACCTAATTCCTAATTTGCTTTACTTTTTTCCTACAAAGAAAAATGATCTTCAGATTGACAAGAATATGGAACAAAGATATATGAAGAAATTCAAACCCAAAGAAAGTGAAGGAATAGTGAGAGAACCTACCTGACTTTAACTTATTAGATTCAGACAAATAACTACCAAGATACTGCAATAATGGTTCAATATGTTTACTGAATAGTTATTCTAGAAAAGACATGTCAAAGGTAAGAGTTTTCATATGACTGTGAACTAGCAAATATTGTCTTTTGCAATAAAGAGGAACAAGATGGATTCTTCACACCATATATTCATGTGTTTGACTTTGATCCCTGGTAAAATTACAACAGCAGTATTAAAGGGATGATTTGTAAGCATTTTAAAAGGGAACCAATATGAAACACACTTGAAAAAAAAAACCATCAAGGTAAATTATGGGAATGGGGCAAAATCTATTATATTTTAGCAGAAGTTAAAAAAGGCAAGGGTAGCAATCACAATCTCAGACAAAGCAAAAGCAAAATTAAACCTAATTTTAAAAGATAAACAGGAAAAGTACATTTTGCTAAAATCTTCCATCAATAATGAATTAACATGAATTCTGAATATAAACGCACCAAATCAAATAGCTTTTAAATTCTTAGAGGAAAAGTTAAATGAGTTATACAAAGAAAAGAGAGTAAAACTATAAGAGTAGCATACCTCAATTTGCCCTTCTCAGACCCAGATAAATCTAATTATAAAATAGACAAGAAAGAAAATAAGGAGATGAATAGAATTTTAGAAAAGGCCCTTGAAGAATATTGAATAACAATAGAAAAGAATTTACCTATGTATATGAGAATTTATATATATTCTCAGCTGTTTATGGCACTTTCAAAAACTTAACCTTGTATTAGAGTATGAAATTCTCACAAACAAATGCAGAAAGGCATATATATTAAATGCTTCTTCTAATCATAATGCAATAAAAGTTACATTTAATAAATCTTTGAAATATAGACTTAAAATTAATTGGAAAATAAATAACAATCTTAAATAGATAGTAGATCAAAGAACAAATAAGAGAAATAATCAACAATCTCATTAAAGATAATGACATCAATGAGACAATATACCCAAATTTGTGAGATGCAGCCAAAACAGTACTTAGGGAAAAAATTATATCTCTAAATATTTATTTGCATCAAGAAAACAAAGAGATCGGCAAATTGGGCATGCAACTCAAAAAAATATAAAGGAAGAAAAAACTCAACAAATTAAAATCCATAATTAAATACCAAAATAGAAATGCTGAAAATAAAAGACAAGATTTTAAATGTTTAAAAATATTTTTCAATTTAATTGAATCAATAAATAAAACTCAGAGTTATGTTTTTTACAAAAACTAATCAAATAAATGAGCCATTAGCTGAGTTGATTTTTAAAAAGAAAAGAGAAAATCAAATTATTCATGTCAAAAATGAAAAGGATAAATTTATGATTAATGAAAAAAATGAAGGCAATTATTTTGAGCTGTTTTCCCCAACCATATGTCAATAAAACTAACAATTTAAATGAAAAAGATGAATATTTTCAAAAATATAAATTCCCCAGCTTAATTGAAAACAGGAAATAGAATATTTAAATAATACTACAGAAAAAAATTGAACAAGTCATCAAAGGATTCCCAAAGGAAAAAAATTCTAGAACCAGATGAATCTACAATCAAATTCTATCCAACATTTAAAGAAACAATTCCAAAACTAAAATTAAACTGCTTGAAAAAATACATAAAGGAGTCCTTCCAAATTTCTTCTATGATACAATTATGATCTTAATACCTAAACCATAGTGAGTCAAAATAGGGATAGAAAACTATAAATAAATTCCCTAATGAATATTGATATAAATTTTTTAAATAAACTACTACTGAAATATTGATCCCCAAACTGACACGAGGCCCAAAATGGAAGTTTGACTCTGAGAGCCCCAGATCTTTAGATTCTTCCCTTTCTGGCTCTGCCAATTGAAATATTGGTCCTAAAAAGGATGGTGTTGATGTTAGTGGGATACTGAGGTTGATTGGATTCTTCCCTCACTAGACCAGTTCACTTGTAAATCTCCCAGACAGGTTTTAAAAACCAGATAGGGATTTATTTTGGAAACAAAATATTTTGAAGGAGAGGATTAAGGAATAGGGTTCCCTAATTCTAAGGGGTTCTTATTATCCTCCCACCACCTAAAATCTCCTCATGGAGATTGCTTCTTTTTCTTCCAATCTCCTTAGACCCTAACCTGTCTGACTAAATCCCAATGACTGACTGGCTGACCTGGCACTAATTATTCCTCCCAGATTACTTTGTCAGAAGAAACAGATCTTCTAGTAACTTCAGGGTGAACCCTTTATGACAGAGTTTAACCCTAGTTGGGTCAAGCCAGAGTTGGCTTCTGGTCTTTCCCAAACAGACAGTTTGTACAGGCTAGCAGATCACAGATCTTCTGAGTAGACAGGCACTTTTAGCATGCAGGAACACTGATGAACTTAAAGCAAGTATGGAACAGGAAGAGCCAGGAACAACAGAGGTAAAAATATTCAACTCCAAGAGATAGGAAACCAAATGTCCTCAGTTTCAGTGAGAGGGGAAGTTCCAATCCAGATAGCCCAAAGGAAAGGAAGTCTAAGAACCCCAGTGACCTTTGGTGTTCACTATTTCCTTTCTGTGTTCCAGAATCCAGCATCATCAGTTCCTGGCATGAAGCCGGGTCCAGCAAACCTCTCTGTTTGCAAAATATCTCTCTTTCACATGTTGCAACACATTACTCTTCTTTCCTCCTTACAACACCAAGGAGATTACAATAATATATCATAAAGATCACAAACTCTATCCAGGATAGATTTATATCAAGAATGTAGGACTGGTTCATTATTAGAAAAACTGTATGTATATTGACCATATTAGTAACAAAAATAAAAATTGTGTGATCATTTTAATAGAGGCAAAAATGTCTTCTGACAAAGCATATCTATTCCTGTTTAAAAAACAAAACACTACAAAGCACAGGAATAAATGGAACTTTTATTTAAATGATAAGATATATATGTAGATATAGGTATAGATATATATGTATATATAGACAGAGGGTGTGGTAGTAAGTTGCTTAGAATGATATAAAATAACTAGGGTTGAAAAAGAGGATTGTACTAAGAGAAAGGGGAAGAGAGAAGTAAAATGGGGTAAATTATATCACATAAAGAAATGTGGTAGGATAAGGAATACTATTATAGTGGAAGGGAGGATGAAGGTGGTGATGGATAATATTTAAACTTTATTCTCACTGGAATTGACTCAGAGAGGTAAGAACAGCCAGACTCATTGGGATATAGAATTCTATCTTACTGTTTAGAGAAGTAGAAGGGGAATAAGAAACGGGGGTGTGGAGGGGAATAATATGAGCGAGGAAGAAGTTGGGTAGGGGGGTAGTTAAAAGACCCTATAGAGAAGGGAAATAAGAAAAGTAGTGGTGAGAAGGGGTGTAATATAAGGGAGACGGAAGTCAGGAAATGACTAAAAGCAAAACACTGGCATGAGGGGAAAGAGTAAAAGGAGAAAGGGTAGAATTAAAAGAGGAAATCAATATGGAGGGGGACACAGAGAGTAATCATAACTATGATTGTAAATGGGATGAATTCACCCATAAAATGGAAGCAGATAGCAGAGTAGATTGAAAACCAGAATCCTACCACATGTTGTTTTTAAGAAATACATTTGAGGCAGGTAGACACACAGAGTAAAAGTAAGAGGCTGGGGCAGAGTCTATTTGACTTCAACAGAGACATAATTTTGTGAATAACAAAGGGATGATAAACCCAAAGACCATTAATTTTGACTAGTCTTCTGTGCAATTCAATGTTCAGCATTTAATAAGCATCTTTTGCCTATTGATATTTTTGTTCATAGACAAATTGGACTTTGGCTCTTTAAATAATGAAAAGAGAAGTAATTTCAAGGGACAGGTGTTACTGTAGTGTGATGTAGAGTCTTTCATGGCTTCATGTGGAGCCACTATAGCTATCACCTGAGCACTGCCTCAATAGTATATTTTTGAACAGAAAGGGTAAAAGTTGTTAGTATGCCAGAGTTCACTGTGGTCCAGTTCTTGGACTGGAGGAGAAACATTGTCAGACATTGCAATCCTAGATGGCAAAAAAAAGTCATTCCTTTACAGAACCAGGCCTCTTACAGCAATGTCTAACATCTTACAGCTTTGCTTGGTTTGATTTTTGAAATGTGCCTGGTGCATATTGCTATGAATGTAATTGAATGAAAAAATTTATTGTGATGTTTAAAATAATTGCTGTTATACCACTGGTTGAATAAAATCAAAATCTCTTCAAACACTGGTTAACATGTTACTCTGGACATACACTAGACTGAGGATGAGAGGAAATGGATGGATCACAGTCTGTATAATTGAATGGAGAATCTAAATTGGTATTATCACAGAGATACTATAATGTTAGATGTTTCACTGTTCATCTATATCTGTTTTTTTTTTCTTTTCAAAGACATCTCATTTCCAAAGTCTTACATTCAAGAGAAATCTATATTTGCACAAAAATGGCAAATAATTGCTGTTATATCACTGGTTGAATAAAATCAAAATATCTTTAAACACTGGCTAACATGTTACTCTGGACATAGGCTAGAAATATAGCATATTATTTTATAGCTGGTCTCCTGGTTTTCTGGGTTCATTACCTACATCCTCAAACTTTTAGAGTTAAAAGGAACCTCTGTGTCTTTCTCACTAAATCCACATTTCCCCCTCAAAAAGAATTGTGAGATGAAGATGCCTTTGCTAATTGGTTGAGTGAGTCTAATCTAGCAGCATCCAACTGCCCAGCTGAGAAAATTCCAAACCAATTAAAGGATGGGGCAAGGAATCAGTAAGGATATTTTGAGTTAGAAGATGTTTTCTTTGGGGTCAGAAGGGACCAGGATACTTCATGACTAGAATCAAGTCATTGACCAAGTTAGATCTAGGGAAATGTGTAACTGGATCAAATAAAGTACTTGTTTATAAGTTAATTGCATCTAGAATGAATTGGAGTAGTTCTGTTTAATTTTCTTTTTAAACTACTTTCCTATGGTATATCATTCTTTTAAATCCTGAATCTACTCTTTTCTTGAAAATAAGTTCAAGAGAACCTCATCTTGTGGTCTGTGGTGTCCAGTAGAAAAATGTAAAGAAGGGAATTGGACTTGGACATCCAGTTAATGAAGTTGCAGGAGGAAAATCAGAGAAAGGAAATTAAACTTCTAAATCCAAGAATCCAAGAAAGCTCAGGTTCTTCAAAAGGTTGTAGGACTTGTTATCTAGAGCTGAGGTTCAGTGAAGAGTGAAGATTTAGAAATAGTGAAAGTCCCACACCAAAGAACAAAAGACTTCTGAATGAGTACCTAAGAGAAGCTGGAATTCCCAGGGAAGTTGATCTAACTAAATCTCTTGCTTCTTTTCTGACCCTTCATGAGTCTACTTTAGTGCTGGAAATAAGCTATATTCAATAAATACTCATTGAATAAATAAAGAAAGCTGTTCTTCAAATAAAAGACTGACTCACCTCACTTCCCAGGACTTTTTGAGACTCTTTGATTATTAATTCCATTTCTGGTTTTTAAGCAAGCTAACATGAAGTAATTGTGAAGTCCTATCCTCAATTTCCATCAGTGGCACTATTTGGTTTTGATTCTAGAAACATCATGCCTCCCTTGATAAAAAAATCTTTTCACCTGGAATCTCAGCACCATATAGATTGACTCAGATTTTTACTTTCTAAGCCCTTTATTTGCCTCTCTCCTCTGATTAGAGAGTAAACCAGTGCACTCCTCCCAAAGACTTCCATTATAGGGGGCTCAGAACTTTCAAGGAAATTCTCCAATTTCCATTAAGGTGTTCATTTGGTTTCTACCTTAGGAACATCAGACCTCTGAAATGGGTACTGATTTCATCTTTTCAACTTCCTTTTATGTATTGTCTTCCCTTACTAGATTGAAAGCTCCTTGAAGACAGGTACTATCTTTTTCTTATTTGTATAACCAACACTTGTCTCAGTGCCTGGCATATAGTAGATTGCTTAATAAGTATTTATTCAATTGAATGTTATCTTATTTGATCCTCACACAACCCTACAAGGTAGATGCTATTACTGGCCCCATTTTATAGTTGAGAAAAGTGAAGCAAAGACTAAGTGACTTGGCCATGGTTACAAAGTTAGCATTTGTCAGAGGCAAGGAAGACTTTGATGCCAGTTGTCTTGAGTCTGAGACTACATCTCTTATTCATTACATCATACTATCTCCCCCACTCAGAGTATTAGAAGTTAGAATGAGTTAATATTATTGAACTCAGAATTCTCATCTCTCAGTTCTTCCAAATTGGACCCAGTTAGCACAAAAGTTTGGTTTTAATCAGTTGCTCTTATCAGGGAACAGGAAAGAATATATTCCCAGTGAATTTCATAAAAACAAAACAAAACAAAAAAAACAACCCTTTGATGGTGTCCATCTTATTGATGTGATGTAGGAACTTGAAGTTCTCTGATGGGCTTTTCAGAAGAGCTGCATGGGCTATAAGGTGATAAAGGCAGAACTACAGCCAACATAGTCTCATAGCTAGGTGCACTGCCTCTGTTCCCTGATTCCTAGACTTCAAGGCATGTGTATTTAATTTGCATCTCTATCCTTTCAGAATGTTGGGGAGTTTCCCCACTAAAAGTGTTGGGAAACTACCTGGCTATCATCATCCCACCAAGGTAGCTAGAGGGAGAGAAGGCACTGGCTCCTTCAAACAAGCTGCCATTTGATCAATCGCACCAAAGAAAGATAATCAGGGACAGAAAAAACTCACTTGGATTTGAGGTCTGAGGACCTACGTTTAAAAAAAAGGCTCTGCTATCTCCTACCTAGGTGACCTTGAGCAAGTCACTGAGAGCCTCAGCCTTCTTTTTCTAGAGACAAGATGACCTTTTCAGGGTCCTTTTATCTTTAAATCTAAGATTTCCACATTCTAATGTCACAATTTTGATTGTCCTTACTCTTACTTCCTTAGGCTTAATTTGCCCCAGGGCTCCGTGGATAGTACATAGGGTCTATATGAGGTTTAATGCAGGGTCTTTGAACTTGTTTATTTTTCTGTAATATATATGTATGTGTAAACTATATATGTTATATATACATGCTCACACATGAATCTCAATATAATTCTTTTTTTTAATTTCTTTAAACCCTTAATTTCTGTCTTAGAATAAGTACTATATATTGATTCCAAGGCAGAAGAGCAATAAGGGCTAGGCAATGGGAGTTAAGTGACTTGTCCAGGGTCACACAACTAGGAAATGACTGAGATCAGATTTGAACCTAAGACCTCCCATCTCTAGACCTGGCTCTCAATCCACTGAGCCACCCAGTTCCCCTCTATAATTCATTTTCTATGTAATCCTGGGTATTTTTTTAATACATTTAAAAATATTTTTGTAGTAGTAGGGAGGCCATAGACTTCACCAGACTAACTGCCAAAAATGTCCATGACACAAAAAGATTAAAAACTGCTCTATAAGAATAAATACATTTACAAATATAAATAACCAAGAAATTGTACCAGGGGTTATTGAGTTTTTAAATCAAATCTGTAATTTTGGTCAATAATGCCAGTTTTGCCTAAAGCTATTAATAATCAAGAATAATTATAGTTGCAAGTTACTTAAAATAGTTTATGAATATAGCACTAAAATGTTATATTCCTAATTAATTACTTTGGGGACACATTAGTCTTCCTATTGGTCTTTCATAATGTGGGTTACTGAGCCTGAGTGGGAGCCAAAGGTTCTTATTAAAAATTACCCTAGTTACCCTAGTTTTCATCCATCCCACATTTACTTTCTATTTTCCATTTCCATGTTTCACCTGATTTGACATGAACCAATTGATATTCAAATGTGCAGAAAATTGTCCTTAATTATTTTCTATTTGATGGAACTATGGTCTTGTTTTTGGTTAGAATGAGATGACTTCTATTCTCACTCATTTGTTTAATCAGTATTTGTTCAGTATGAAAGACATTCCGCTAGAAGCACACTAATTCTCAATGGCTAAATATTATCTCATATTTGGATATCTGGAAATATGGGAATAACATGGAACAATGGGAAGACATGGGTTTGAATTTCTGTTCTGTTGTGATGACACCTTGGGCAAATCTCCTAAAATCCCTGAGGCTTAGTTTTTTTCTCTGTAAACAGAAAATTAATTAACTTGTTGCTGTTTCCATTCTTATTTCTACAAACATAACTATGTAGTCTAGTAGTTATCAAACATTTATCCTATTTTCCTTCCTTTATTTCTTCTCCATATTTTATTCCAAGGAATACCCATGATCTAAACTTTTCTACCCTCTTCTTCAGAAGATCCACAATACTTTTCCAACAGAAGAACACATATATTGCATGTACACACACAAAAACATACACACACCTATATCTATATATGTAAGTATAATTGTGGCAGAATTTTCACTTTGATAAGAAGGAGAAAGACATTGTTGGTAGAGGTAGGTAGAGAAAGAGAGCTGGAAAGAGAACTGGCATAAAAGACAGGGAGAATGATGCTTGTCTTGCCTCTTGATCATAATGGTTCTGTGACTGGGCAAATCATTTTGTTTCTAACTGACCCCTAGGTAAATCTATACTACTATAAATGGGAGAAAAGGGACTAATTTGAATTTCTACATAAATAGAAGGAATTCTCTATTCTTGTTTAAGTCTAAGGGGGAAAAGACTAAAGAAAACAGTAACTTCTTTCTATTATTTTTTTATTTTTACTTATTTACATTTAGAAATATTTACCTTTATTTCTAATTTCTATATATCATTGCTATCTACATTACAAAAACAATTTCTTGGCTCAGAAAGGAGAAGAATGCTAATGAGGAGAATCTGATTTAATTGAGACTGAGGGTGAAATGGAGAGGCATGAATATGGTGACTAAGAGAACAATGAAGAGGATGGAAAAAAATGTGTTAAGTATCCATTGGGAAATAATAGCCAGGTAGCTCCATGAATCAACAGCCAGACTAAGAGACTGGAGGTCCTGGGTTCAAATCTAGCCTCAGAAACTTCCTAGCTGTGTGACCCTGAGCAAGTCACTTAACCCCCATTACCTAGCCTTTATCTCTTTCCTACCTTGTGTAAGGATGGGATTTGTGCAAGGGGGATGGGATCAAAGGAGCCAAAGAAGGCAGTTGCTGACAGTTGTTGACAGTTGAGACCAGAGAGGATTCTGGGAATTTCTCGGAGGAGGAGGAAAGAAGAGAGGTCTTCAGTGAGAGGACTGGGAAGAGAGAGGAGAAGGACATCCCAGCTTGGATCTAGTCCTGAAGGCTTCCTAAGGATCTTTCTTTTGGAAATTGAAACCCTGATTCCCTGATCAAAGCCATTCCATCGCATCTCACCCATCAAGACTTCAACCATAGAGTCAGCTAAGTTTTTGGACTCCATTTTGGGAGCGATCTCTTAGTCTCCTTCACCCATTACCCAACCTTGCTAAGAGACCCTTTTCAGCCCAAACTGACAATTATAGGAAAGGATAGAAACAGAAAAATAGAAATAGAAACAGAAGGAGAAGGTGTGTGTGGGGGGGGAAGCTTAGGAATGGGAACCACTAAGGTTCCCACCCAAGTGACAGACCCCATAGGAATAGCGAAGAGGGCACCCCAAAATCCCTCTGCCCTTCATCCCTTTCCCCAATCCCTGAGTTGTGAATAATAAAAAGCCATTCATCAGTCAGATAAAGTTCCAGAGTGCCTGAGAGACAAGGGAGAGGAGAACCACAGCTTGGTCTGGCTGCCTCCATCCTGAAGCCAGACCACCCACTGTGAAACTGGCTGACCTCGAGGGAGACTTGTGTGAACCCTGGTCTTATTCAGGATCAGATTAGGGTACCACATGCCTCCTCTTATAGGAAAGCCTCGCTTCCGACTGCTATGGGGTGGCATGACCATTCAGGTCACCCACTTTCGAGGTGACACCCCCTTGAAGTTTCCCAGTATATATTCAGCCTCAGAGGAGAACTGGAAGAGACTCACCACATAGACTTTCTCTATCTCCTTTCTATCAATCATCCATTACTGGCCTCTTTATTGTTATACTTGGAAGCAATACATAGTACTGATTCTAAAATAAAAGATAAGGTTTAAAAAAAAAAGAAAAGAAGCTATCAGCTAAGTACAAATGAAAGAATCATAAGTCTTATCTCTCACTCAGAATGTCTCTAAAATGTCTCTTCTTCTCTCTCTAGGATTTATAATTCCTCATTTTAGACAAAGTCACTAGAATGGAGGTGCAGGGGGATAGCATAATGCTGGAGAGAATCCAAGAAACCCTGCATACAAATCCCACCTCTGGATACATACTAACTTTTTGACTAAAGGCAAGTCAGTTAACCTCTTAGTCTTCTAATCAACTCTCTTAGACTCTTAAGCTCCAAAGGAGGTACTGAAGGTAATAGAGGGATCTACATCTTGGAATGTTTCATACCATTGCAATCTGCACTATCTACAAAGGTCTAGTTCTTGTCCCCATACACTAAAGACATACCATGGTGAGATTATCAGATACCTTAGCAACTGGGAGGAGTTAATCCCTTCAATGCAAGCATTTGCCCATTGTAGCTGACCTGAACAAATAGGCATCTTCTCTTTGGAAAGAAATCAAATGGAAAAAGTTCTGCCAACTAGGTTTGCTGAGCACAGGGTCATTGTGGTTCCTAAACTGACTAGACTACAGTCCTTGCCTCCAGAGAAGAGCTGTAGGTATTGATGACCTAGTAAGCTTCTGATCTATCAGACTCTCTTGAGATTATTATTATTAATACTTTTTTTTTTAAATTTTAAACCCTTAACTTCTGTGTATTGACTTATAGGTAGAAGAGTGGTAAGGGTGGGCAATGGGGGCCAAGTGACTTGCCCAGGGTCTCACAGCTGGGAAGTGTCTGAGGCCAGATTTGAACCCAGGACCTCCTGTCTCTAGGCCTGACTCTCAATCCACTGAGCTACCCAGCTGCCCCCTCTCTTGAGATTAAGTCATCAAAGGCTTATTTATTAAGTACTTAGTATGTATCAGAAACTGTGCTAAGCTCTGAAGACAAAAAGAAAGTTTAAAATAGCCCCTTATCCTTAAGGAACTCACATTCTAATGATGGGAGACAATATGTAAGCAACTATATACAAACATATACCCCAAACATAGAGAGATATAGATATAAATAAATAGATATAGATACAAAAGGGGAAGCTAGGTGGTTCACTGGATAGAGAACCAGACCTATAGATGAGAGGTCCTGGATTCAAATGTGACATCAGACACATCCTAGCTCTGTGACCCTGGCAAATCACTTAATGCCAATTGCCCAGTCTTTATTACTCTTCTGCCTTGGAGCTGATATTTAGTATCAATTATAAGACAGAATATAAGGACTTAAAATATATAGAAAGATGATAGAAAGAAAGAAAAACAGACACACAGACAGAGAATCAAGTAAAAAAAAACAGTTGAAATAATTAATAACTTTAGCAGTTTCAGGATACAAAATAAAACCACATAAATCATTACCATTTCTATAAATTGCCAATGAAGTCCAGGAGCAAAAGATAAATTCCCATTTAAAATAACTCTAGACAATATAAAATACTTGGGAATCTACTTACCAAGACAAACACAGGAATTATATGAACACAATTACAAAGCAGTTTTCACACAAGTAAAGTCAGATCTTAACAATTAGAAAAACATTAATTGCTTGTGGGTAAGTAGATGTAATATAATAAAAATGATCATTCTACCTAAATTAATTTACTTATTTAGTGCTATGCCAATCAAACTACCAAAAACACTACTTTATAGAACTAAAAAAATAATAAAATTCATCTAGAAGAACAGAAGATCAAGAATATCAAGAGAATTAATTTTAAAAGTGTGAAAGAAAGAAGAGAAAGAAAAAAAAAGTGTAAAATATTGTGGCCTAACAGTACTGGATCTCAAACTGTACTATAAAACAGTAATCATCCAAACAATCTGGTACTGGCTAAGAAACAGAATGGTGGATCAGTGGAATAGATTAGTGGCAAATGACCTTAGCAATCTAGAGCTTGATAAACCCAAAGATCCCAGCTTTTCAGATAAGAACTCACTATTTGACAAAAATTGCTGGGAAAACTGGAAAATAGTATGGTAGAAACTAGATATAGACCAATATTTCATACCCTATTCCAAGATAAATAGATTCATGATATAAGTAAATCAGGAGAACATAGAATTGTTTACCTGTCAGATCTATGGAGAAGAATTTCTGACCAAACAAGAGATAGAAAACATTACAAGATGTAATATGAATAATTTTGACTATATTAAATTTAAAAGGTTTTGTGTAAACAAAACCAATGTAACCAAGATTAGAAGGAAAACAACAAAATAGAGGAAAATTTTATAACAAATTTCTCTGATAAAGGCCTCATTTCTCAAATATATAGAGAACTATACATTTATAAGAGTACCAGTCATTTCCCAGTTGACAAATGGTCAAAGGATATGAACAAGCAGTTTTCATATGAATAAATCAAAATTATCAAAAACCTTATGAAAAATGTTTTAAATCACTGGTCAGAGAAATGTAGATTAAAACAATTTTGAGGTATCACCTCACAGCTATCAGATTGGCCAATCTGACAGTAAAAGAAAGTGATAAATGTTGGATGAGATGTGTCAAAATTTGGAACATTAATGCATTGTTGGTGGAATTGTGAACTAATCCAACTATTCTGGAGGGCAACTTGGAACTATGTTCAAAGGGCTATAAAACAGTGCCTACCCTTTGATCTACTAATACCACTTGTAGGGCTATATCCCAAAAAAATCCAAAAAGGGGGAAAGGACTTCTTTGTACAAAAATTTTTATAGTAACCCTCTTTGTGGTGGCAAAGAATTATAAATTGAGGGGATGTACATCAATTGGGGAATGGCTAAACAGATTGTGGTATAGGATGGTGATGGAATATAATTGTACTGTAAGACATGATGAACAGAATGTTTTTAGAAAGAACTGGAAAGACCTACATGAATGGATGCAGTGTGAAATAAGCAGAACCAGGAATACTTTATATACAGTGGAATTATCAGTTGTGGCTGAAATATTGTGGAATGACCAACTGTGAAAGATTTAGCTACTTTCTGCAAAACAATGTTCCAGTATAATTTTGAAGGACTTATGACAAAGAATGCTATCTACATCCAGAGAAAGAACTGTCAGAGTTAGAATATAGATCAAAGCATACAATTTTTTCACTTTAGTCTACTTCAGTTTTTATTTGGGATTTTATATGAGTATTCTCTTGAAAAAAATGAATAATATGGAAACGTTTTGCATGATAATACATTTATAACTCAGATAAAATTGCTTACCATCTCTAGGAAGGGGGAGGGGTAAGTAGACAACTTGGATGATTATAACTTCAGAAAACATATGAGAAATTGTGTTTTCACATAATAGGTAAAATAAAATATCTTTACAGATTATTTTTAAAATTAAAATTAAAAAACAAAAAAAATAAGACTTTTATCAGGAACCTGAAGGAAGTCAAGGAAGCCAGGAAATAAAGATGAAAAGGAAAAGAATTCCAGGAATGGTGAATAATCAGTGAAAATGTCTCTATTTGGGAGATAGAGTGTCATGTGTGTGGAACAGGAAGGAGACCAATTTCACTGCATCATAGACTATGTCAAGGGTCAGCAACCTTTTTGGCCATGAGAGCCATAAATGCCACATTTTTTAAAATGTAATTTCGTGAGAGCCGTACAGTGCTCACAGTGTGCGCTCCTGTAACAGTGCCTGAAAAAAAAAATTGACTTTATGGCTCCTGCAGAAAGAGCCCTATCTGGCCCTCAAAAGAGCCAGATATGGCTCGAGAGCCACACATTGCCGACCTCTGGACTATGTAGAACAGGATAAGGCATAAGAAGATTGGAAAGGTAAGAAAGGACCATATTATAAAGGGTTTCAAAAAATCAAATGAAATTTTACATTTGATTCTGGAGGCAATAATGAATCACTGGAGTTTACTGAGTGCAGAGAGGGGAAGAGAAAGGCAGCATTGTCCAAATGATACTTAGGAAGACCATATTGACAGCTGAGTAGAGGATGGACAAGAGTAAGAAAGCATCAAAGAATTGAAACTCTTGCTTTCTCACCATACTTATCCCACACGGAAATTGCTATAAATGTTTATGCCTTTGGTTTGTGTGTTTATGTTTATCATGTCTCCTCCTTTAGAATGCTACTGACTTCCTTCCTAACCACTCATGATGTCTTTTATACAGCAACGACTCAATGGAAGTTGCCTGACTAGGTATAAACATTTTTACAATCTAATAAATCTAATAAATCAGGTTTATCCTATTCTAGCAATAAAATCTTGGAGACTATACTAGAAGCTTGGATTACATGGGCTAAATTTAGGATGAGATTGAACCAAGCAGAAAAGAAACCAGGGCAGAGTTTTTAAGTCCCAGGGGTTACACATGATTATGGATTAATGATCTCTGTATCTAAATTAGATGAAAAGGAGCAGAATGATGGGGAGGAGAAAAGTATAGGAATGCTTTCAGTGAGTCTATAACATTTCTAAATACAATATATACACAAAACTAAATGAACATTCCCTGTAAGAAACCTTCTTCCGATTTCAAGTTGTTTGTGAAAATAACAAGCTATATACTTGGCACATGACACATTCAGAAACAAACAGCTTAAAAGCTTTTGTTGGTTAGTCATGTTATTAAGCTTGGTTAAGCTGGGGAGTAAACACCAGCAATACTTCTCTACATCCAGGAGACATTAATTTCTCTATTATTCGTGCCACATTCTTACTATAGCACTCCAGTGGTTCCCTATTGCTGCTAGGAGAAAATGCCAACTCTTCTCTTTGGCTTTTAAAATCCTTCACAATCTGCCTTTAACCTATGATTCCAGGCTTATATTGCCTCTTCTTGTATTTTATGTTTCACCCAAACTGGTTTACTTGTTTTATCTCCATGCCCAATATTCCATCACCCAGTTCAATCTTTTGCCTATCCTGAATGCCTTGAAGGCACTTTCTGCCCACCTCTGCCTCTGAGAATCCCCAGCTCTGCTCATCTATACCTGCTACATAAGACCTTTAGTGATTTCACCTGCCCAGATTTTTAAATTCCACCCTACTCCAGTATTACTTTGCCTTCATATTGTATTTACTTAAATGTATGCATGTAATTTGAGCTACAGGAACTTTTAGTCTCTGTATCTCCAGTACCTAGTGCAGTACAGGCACTAAATAAAGGCTTGTTAAAATAAACTGAGTATCTTCAATTCCAGGACAATTAGTCTAACCAGAATAAAAACTCTGTATTGTATTTTTAATCAAATTAACTGAATTGCTTTCCAAAAGATCACAGGTGTCAATACCAAATTCTCAGAGCCTTCTTGCCAAAATCCACATCTGCTGATAAATCTGAAAAAGAAAAAATCCAATTCAACTTGTCTATACCTTTAGTCGGCCATTCAGCTAATAAACATTATTAAGCATCTGATATGTGCCAGCCACTGTGCTAAGAGCAGAGAATACAAAAAAAAATGATCAAGAAAACAGGCCTTTCCCTCAAGGAGTTTACCCTCTAATGAGGGAAGGCAATACTATTAAAAAAAATTTATTTAGAAATTTTTTCCATGGTTACATGATTCATGATGCCCCCTCCTTCTACCCCCTCAGTACCACTCCCAAAGCCAACAAGCAGTTCCACTGGGTTTTACATGGATCATTGTTCAAAACCTATTTCCATGTTATTCATATTTGCAGTAATCTTTTCCCTAATTACATCCCTATCGCACTACGTGGTTGATCATATATTTTTCTTCTATACTTCTGTTCCCACTGTTCTTTCTCTGGATGTAGATAATGCTCTTTCTCCTAAGTTCCTCTGGATTATACTGGATCATTGCATTGCTGCTAGTAGAAAAGTCTTTTATGTTCAATTGTGCCACAATTATCAGTCTCTGTGTACAATGTTCTCCTGGTTCTGCTTCTTTCACTTTGCATCAATTCCTGGAGGTTATTCCAGTTCACATGGAATTCCTCCAGTTCTTTATTCCTTTCAGCACAATAGTATTCCATCACCAACAGATACCACAATTTGTTCAGCCATTCCCCAATCAAAGGACATTGTCTCATTTTCCAATATTTTGCCACCACAAAGAGCGCAGCTATAAATATTTTTATATAAGTCTTTTTCCTTATTATCTCTTTGGGTTACAAACCCAGTAGTGATGTGGCTGGGTCAAAAGGCAGATAGTCTTTTTTTTTTAAACCCTTACCTTCTGTCTTGGAGCCAATAGGCTCCAAGGCAGAAGAGTGGTAAGGGTAGGCAATGGGGGTCAAGTGACTTGCCCAGGGTCACATAGCTGGGAAGTGGCTGAGAACACATTTGAACCTAGGACCTCCCGTCTCTAGGCCTGGCTCTCAATCCACTGAGCTACCCAGCTGCCCCTGGCAGATAGTCTTTTAAAGTCCTTCATGCATAGTTCCAAATTGCCATCCAGAATGGTTGGATCAGTTCATAACTCCACCAGCAGTGTATTAGTGTCCCAATTTCACCAGGTCCTCTCTAACATTTATTACTTTCTTTTGCTGTCATATTGGCCAATCTGCTAGGTGTGAGATGGCACCTCAGAGTTGTTTTAATTTGCATTTCCCTAATTAGGAGGGATTTAGAACACTTTTTCATGTGCTTATTGATAGTTTTGATTTCATCCTGTGAAAACTGCCTATTTATGTCCCTTGACCATTTGTTGATTGGGGAATGGCTTGATTTTTTTGTAGATTTGACTTAGTTTCTTATATATTTGGAAAATTAAACCTTTGTCAGAGAGTTTTGTTATAAAAATGTTCTCCCAGTTTGTTGCTTTCCTTCTAATTTTGGTTGCATTGGTTTTGTTTGTACAAAAACTTTTTAATTTGATATAAAGTCATTCCTTTTATATTTTGCAATGTTCTCTATATCTTGCTTGGTCTTCAATTCTTTCCTTTCCCACAGATCTGAGAGTATACTAATCTATGTTCACCTAATTTATTTATGATTTCACTTTTTATATTTAAGCCATTCATCCATTTTGAATTTATCTTGGTATAGGGTGTAAGATGTTGATCTAAACCTAATTTTCCCCATACCGTTTTCCAGTTTTCCTAGCAGTTTTTGTCAAATAGTGAGTTCTGGTCCCAAAAGCTGGGATGTTTGGATTTATCAAACACTAGGTGCTAAGGTCATTTACCCCAGTCTATTCCATTGATCCTCCCTTCTGTCTCTTAGCAATACCATATTGTTTTGATGGCCACTGCTTTATAGCACAGTTTAAGATCTGGTACTGCTTGGTCCCCATCCTTCACTTTTTTTTTCATTATTTCCCTTGATATTCTTGATCTTTTGTTCTTCCAGATGAACTTTGTTATCATCTTTTCTAATTCTATAAAAAAGTTTTTTGGTAGTTTGATAGGTATGACACTGAATAAGTAGATTAATTTGGGTAGGATTGTCATTTTTATTATATTAGCTCATCCTACCCAGGAACAGTTAATGTTTTTCCAGTTGTTTACATCTAGTTTTAATTGTGTGAAAAATGTTTTGTAGTTGCATTCATATAATTTCTGTGTTCGTTTTGGCAGATAGATTCCTAAATAGTTTATATTGTTTAGAGTAATTTTAAATAGAGTTTCTCTAACTCCTGCTGCTAGGTTTTGTTGGAAATATATAGAAATGCTGATGATTTATGTGGGTTTATCTTGTACCCTGCAACTTTACTAAAGTTCTTAATTATTTCCACTAGCCTTTTAGTTGATTTTCTGGGGTTCTTTAAGTATACCATCATATCATCTGCAAAGAGTGATAGTTTAGTCTCCTCAATGCCGACTTTAATCCCTTCAATTTCTTTTTCTTCTCTAATTGCTATTGCTAGTGTTTCTAGTACAATATTAAATAAAAGAGGTAATAGTGGGCATCCTTGTTTCACTCCGTCCCCATTTCAGATGATACTTTCTGATTATTTTAAATACATACTGTTCCTTATTTTGAGGAAGGGCCCTTTTATTCCCATCCTTTCTAGTGTTTTCAAGAGGAATGGGTATTGTATTTTGTCAAAAGCTTTTTCTGCATCCATTGAGATAATTATGTGATTTCTGTTGGTTTGATTATTGATATGGTCAACTATGTAGATGGTTTTCCTAATGTTAAACTATTTTTGTATTCCTGGTACGAATAATGAATAATCCTCATGATCACTTGCCGGAGTCCTTTTGCTAATATTCTATTTAAGATTTTTGCATATATGTTCATTAAGGATACCGATCTGTAGTTTTCTTTCTCAGTTTTTGGTCTACCTGTCTTTGGAATCAGTACCATATTTGTGTCATGAAAGGAAGTTGGTAAAACTCCTTCTTTGCTTATTTTGTCAAATAATTTGTTCAATATTGGGATTAGTTGTTCTTCAAATGTTTGATAGAATCCACTTGTGAATCCATCTGGCCCTGGGGAATACTATTTAAAAAAAAAAAAAAAGCTGAAAAGGAGGTTGGGGAAGAGAAAAGAATATCTAGTCTGAGGGTGATGATATAAAGGCAAAAAAGTCTAGAATGCAAATGGTTGGGAAATGAGAGGATGATTTCTGATCTTCCTCTTTGGGGAGATTCTAGAGCTCATGGCTCTGCCCTCCAATGAAAAGGATAAAGGATACTAAAAAAAAAAAAAGTGAGTATAAAAGCTGATTAGATCTTAAAGAATGATGTGACTTTGCAGTTATGAGGTTCCAGAGTGCATGGTGGAGAATGCAAAGAAGTCCAAAAAGTGGAAAAAGTATCTAACAATATTTTTCATTTATCCCTGAAAGTAAAGATAAGGAAATAATACACAAATACCAGTATGATTTCATCTGAATAGAGAATTCTTAGTGTAGAAATTCTTTTTCACCAAGTGACAACCAGTCTATGACTTAGTAGATAAATCTTGAGTAGTTGTCTGAGGTTCAGAGAGTTTTAGTGATTTTATCTTTAATGTATCTTGAATATATCTTATTTAAACATAGTTATTTGGATGTATTTCCCACCCCCATTAGACTGTGCACTCCTTGAGGATAGGGATTGTCTTTTGGCTTTCTCTGCATCCCCAGCAGTTGGCCCAGTGCCTGGAACATAGTAGGTGCATTAAAAGTGTTGGCTGACACTGCTGGGTTTGTACCCCAAAGAGCAATAAGGAAAAATACTTTTACAAAAATATTTATTGCTGCATTCTTTGTGGTGGCAAAAAAATTGGAAAATGAGGGGATGCCCTTCAATTGGGGAATGTTTGGGAAAATTGTGGTATTTGATAGTAATTGAATACTATTGTGCTGAAAGGAATAATGACCTGGAGGAATTCCATGTGAACTGGAACGACTTCCAGGAATTGATACAGAGTGAAAGGAATAGAACCAGAAGAACATTGTACATAGAGACTGATAATCGTGGCACAATGAAATGTAATAGACTTTTCTACTAGCAGCAGTGCAATGACCCAGGACAATCCAGAAGAACTTACGAGAAAGAACTCTATCCACATCCAGAGAAAGAACTCTGGGAGTAGAAATTCAGAAGAAAAACATATGATCAATCTTGTGGTTCGATGGGGATATGATTGGGGGTTTTGATGTTAAAGATCACTCTACTATAAATATGAATAACATAGAAATAGGTTTTGGACAATGATTCATGTATAACCCAGTGGAATTTCTTGTCAGCTCTGGGAGGGAAGAGGGAAGAGGAGTGGGAAAAATCATGAATCATGGAATCATGGAAAAATATTCTAAATAAATTAATTATTTTTAAAAAGTGTTGGTTGACTGACTAGTAAATATGAAAGGCTAAATTTGGACCCAGGTCTTTCCTGACTCCAAGTGAAGTACTCTATCCAATGTGTTGAACTATCTTCTAAAGTTCTATATGAATGTCAGCTATTATTATATAATATATGTTATTTTACATAGCCTACACAGCCTGCACAGAGTGATCAGCTTATACAAACCTGATAGAGAATTTGAAAGATATATAAATATTGTATAACTGCTCCTAGTATAATAGCCATTTAGTGAAGAGTATCCTCTGTGTTGAGCTCCAGAGCCAGAAGTAGAGATCATTAAAGAAGCTCTAGTCAGGGTAGCCAAGTGGCTCAGTGGATTGAGAGTCAGACCTAGAGAAAGGAGATCCTGGGTTCAAATTTGGCCTCAGATACTTCTAGATGTGTGACCCCAGGCAAGTCACTTAACCACAATCAACTAACCCTTACCACTCCTCTGTCTTGGAATCAATACATAGTATTGATTCTAGTAAAGTTCTAGTAAACTACATCTTGGACCTTCTCTGTGTGTCATTTCTTCCAGTCCAGTGTCATTCCAGCAGAAGATATTGAAGATGGTGGTTTATGAGTAGAGACCAGGCCAAGTTTTCAGCCAGTTCAACATCAATACCATGAGGAGTATAGTGCAGCTAGATGATTCAATGGACATAATACTGGGTCTAGAGTCAAGAAGACTTAAGTTCAAATATGGCCCTAGACACCTACTAGTAGCATGGAATTTAGATGCCTTTGCCATTCCAGAAAGCAGGTTGAGACATATGACTTTCAGTGCCAAGACTCAGGTCCTGGATTCTTCTGGACCAATATGCAACTTGAGAAGCTATCTTACAGTAAAACCATATCAATATAATATGGAATAAAAATGCTGCTTGAGCTATCAGTAAACAGTTAAGTGACAGGTAAAGCCAGTAAAAACTAAATCTGGTTTAGCTACTCAATGAAAATAACTGTTATATATACCTACAGGGAAACTAAAAGAATAAAAAACTAACATTCCTTCACAGTATCTCTCAGCATACATGAATAAATAAAAGGTACCTCTGGAGGCCTGTTTGCTAGCTTATAAAAGCCATTTTCCAAGCTAACAATAATGATGATGGAACAATTGAAAAAGAAATGAAACTACAGGAGATAGAGTTTTATTTGTTGCTTTTTATTTTGGATTTTTTTCAAAACATTTGGATAGAATTTCTTAGAAAGCACAGAAGCAATAGAAAAAATGGGAAAATTACAGGTTATATTAAAAGAAAAATGTAGAAAGGAACATAAACTGTGGAAATGAATGTTAGATATCAGATTGTATTTAGCAATGTATATAATTTTAGCTGGGTTTATGTCTCCTTTTTGGATGCTTTGTATTGGTTAATTTACCCTTCAGATGAGATGGGATCACAAAGGTCCCAAAGTATAAAGGACCCATGGCCCATAAAACAAACATAGAAAAGCAAAGTACATGAGCTGAGACAGAAGAAAGTCTTACCTTCATGTTGTGTATGTGCCCCCAGCAAGTCCTTTTTAGAGGTCGAACCCAGATCACTCTTGTCTAGCAACAGCATTGCTTTTTGCAGCAGCAGCTCTGTTGGCAGCATTTCTGTTGGCAGCAGCCCTTGCCACAGCCACAGCCCTTGCCACAGCCACAGGAGCCACAGCCACAAGAATTACAGCAGCAGGTACGGCGGCAGCAGACAACTGTGGGACTACAGCAGCCCCCACAGCAGCCACAGCAGCAGGGGCAGCAGGCAGAGCAGCAGCCCACGCGGTGGCAGGTACAGGTGGTGCAGCCACAGCCACCACCACAGCCACCACAGCCACCACCGCAGCCACCGCAGCCACCGCAGCCACCGCAGCCACCACAGCCTCCACAGCTGCCTCTACATCCACAGCAACCCATTGTGTCAGCACAGATAGTTCAGGTGAGTTGAGGAGAAAAGATTCAGGAGAGGTGAGTGAAGTCTGATGTTCTCCTTCTGTAGAGCAGCCCTTATATACCATTCTGGGGGGATTTGGCCCAGGATGTCACAAGATACTTCCTTCTTGTTGTTTATCCTAGTATTCCTTCAAAAAAATTTTGTCTCTGTTTACTTCCTTCTCTGAAATATTTTAACTACATAAATGACTTATTTTACCACTTTGTTAGGCAATGATTCAAATACACACACACACACACACACACACACACACACACACACAAATGGTGACTGATTTTATTTTCCATCAAACTGCCTATCAACTTTTCTCCATGTGATTGTGTCTCAAGAGTCTTCAAAAGCAGGAAACTGAGTCCTTCTCTACTGACCAGGGTCTTCCGGAATGAAACTCTTGGACACAGGCTCCAAAGGAAAGCCTTCACATTGAATAAACATCCCTTAGATGGACAAAGAGAAAACTTGGATGCGTATTTTCTATACTTTGAGATGCCCACACATAAAATCTGAAACCTATAAAGGATGAAATCATAGTCTTTCACCATCTATGACCTTAAATCAGGAGAGGAAAGAACATCCTGAGACATTTTTGGAAATGAATTCTTTGAGAATTATTAATCAATCAGTTAATCATTAAGCATTTATTAAACACTAAGTTTTAGATAGTATACTTGGAGCTGAGAATACAAATAAAAAAGTAAAACTGTCTCCTGTCTTTAGGAAGCATACATTTTATTTTTAACACTTATATTTTTCTTAGAATCATGTCAGTTCCAAGGCAAAAGATCCACAAAGGCAAGGGAACTGAGGTTAAGTGACTTGCCCCAGGCCACACAGCTAGGAAGTATCTGAGGTCAAATTTGAACCCAGGTCCTCTTGACTGCAAGATTGGCTCTTTATTCACTGAAAAACCTAGTAGTCCCATATACATTCTATTATAAACAGCATGTGTACTTATGAATATAAACAAAATACATATGGGGCAGGAAGCAACTAGGTGGCACAATAGAGAGGTTGTCAGGAAGACTTGAATTCAGTTTGGCCTCAGACATTTACTAGCTGTGTCTGGGCTAGTCATTTAATCCTGTTTGCCTCAGTTTCTTCATCTATAAAATGAGCTGGAAATATTGTGGAATGATCAACTGTTAAAGACTTAGCTACTCTTAGCAAAACAATGATCCAGGAAATTCTGAGGAACTTATCACAAAGAGTAAATGCTATCCCCATCCAGAGAAAGAGCTGTTGGAATCAGATACAGATCAAAGCATGAGATTTTTCATTTAAGTTTATTTGGATTTTTGTTTGGGGATTTTTGTTTTATAAGACTATTCTCTTATAAAAATGAGCAGTATGGAAATATGTTCTGCATAATAATCAAAGTCAAATTGCTTGCCAGTTCTAAAAGGCAGGGAGGAAGGAAGATAATTTGGATCATATGACTTTGGTAAACTTATGTAGAAATTTGTTAATACATGTAATATGTAAAAATTTAATATCTTTATAAAAATTTAAAAATATCACCTACAGAATGAGCTGGAGAAGGAAATGGCAAATCATTCCAGGATCTTTGCCCCCCAAATGAGAAGAATCAGACAAGACTGGAAATGACTTCATAACAAAAATGAGCAGGGAATTTGAGGGCAACTGAGTGGTGCAATGGATAGAGCACTGAGCTTGGAATCCAGGACTCATCTTCATCTCCCCTCAGATGCTTATTAGCTAGGTGACCCTAGGCAAGCCATTTCATCCTGTTTACCTCAGTTTCTTCATCTGTAAAATGAGGGGGAGAAGGAAATGGCAAACCACTCCAGTATCTTTGCCAAGAGAACTCCAAATGATATCACAAAGAATCACAGCAATAAAAAAGTATTTATGAATATAAACAAAATACAAATTTATAGGATAATTAAACCAAGTGTTTCCACAATCTTATCTAAACTTTGTAGTTCCCCTCAAAACTAAAATTACTCTGAGCAGAATCAAGATACAAACGAAGATTCACCAACTCTAAATCCTCTTTTCCTTACTCATATTACTTGTTTAGTCTAATACATTATAAAGCAGGAGTCCTCTACAAAAGCAAAACAAAACATTCTTTCTACCAATCATGGTCATGTTAGTTTGTGAAGCAATTTATTATTATACATAAAACATTCAACTTTATTTGTAACCAGTTCCTGGGAAACTTAATCTAAACATTCAGTGAATCCCTAGTGCAAGTAGAGTTAAGATAAACTGAACCAGAAAAATGGTGAGAAGAAAAGATTACTTGATTCCAGAGGTGCTATTATTCCAGGAGAGGAAACCCAATAAACTCTAGTGACTCCTTAGTAAAGTAAGTAGTGTGGTGGACATGGAATCAGGAAGGCCCAAGTTCAAAACTGAACCTTTTCTTATTTCTCCTTTATAAGCTCATGCTTCCATCATCTTTGTTGAGTTCTGATCTTACCTTCTCTCCTAGACTAAATTTCTTGAGGGAGTGTCTTGTTGACTCACTCTCTTGGACATTGTAGGAACCCCATGACTTTTTTATGGATCCTGGGGATCTAGGAATGCTCTAAAGAACATGTGATTTCATTAATGTGAAAACACTCTTGGTGTGGGGATGCCCTCTACCAACTCAGAGCTCCTCTGAGTTAGATGAATCCTTAGGAATTGCCTTAAGGATTTATAGGTTAAATAACTTGCCCCAGGCCACACAGCCAACAAATAAACTCTAGGTCACACAGATAGTAAGGGTCAAAAGTGGAATCTGAATTCTGCTCTTCCTACTTATATTATCAGTGCTCTATCTACCTGCCGGTATGTTTCTAGGTTCTTATAACACAAGGAAGAACACTTAGAAACACCCTGCCTTCAAAGCACACATGTACCTTTATAAACAAATAATTCAAATTCAGATTCAATTTCATAGAGTGCATCCTGTAGGTGTATATGCATAATATGGTTTATAAATATAAATAAATTCCTTTATGGAAGGAACTCATATGTCTATTGTCCTGGGACTGTGTGTTCTCTGAGCTTCTGTCTGCAACTTCTTTTAGTCATATGATTAATTTCTTTTGCTAAATTTTTTCTAAGATGGTCATTTGAGAGAGAACTTATTCCAATAGAACAAAATTTTTGTAAAATATATTTCTAGGAAAAAAGACAACTCACCCAAAACTGAAGAAATAAATATCTTATATATAAAGAGAGATAACTTCTTTTTAAGAGAATAAATTTGCCTGGTTCTCTTCTTTGGAAATATGTTGTCATAGTCATACAAGGAGAGAGCTAGAGTGTTCCTCAGAGATTGCTTAGTCCAATTCCCTTACATTAGACAGTTGAGATCCACAGCAAAATAGAATACAAATTTTCTCTTAGTTGTAACTTCATTTATAATGTTAGCCTCTTAGAGTGTTACCAACTCAGAACAGACATTTGTGTTAAACGAACAATTGCTAGAGAAAGATCAGTGAAGGAAATGGACACTAAAGGAAAAAAAGGAAAGAAGAGTATCAAATTTCCACCAAAGGAGTTTGAGCTTTTCTGTCCACTGAGGCAGCTGGAAGCTAGATGGTGCAGCGGATAGAGTACCAAGGTTGGAGTCAGGAAAACTCTTCTGTCTGACTCTAAATCTGGCCTCAGATACTTGCTAGCTATCTGACCCTGGGCAAGTCACTTAACCTCATTTACCTCAGTTTCCTCATCTTCTTTAAAGAAAGATGAGGAAACTGAGGAGGAATAATAAAATATTATGAATAAAAAAATGAATAAAATGAATTAAAAAAAATAAAGATGAACTGGAGAAGGAAATAGAAAACTATTCCAGTGTCTTTGCTAAGAAAACCCAAAATAGGATCACCAAGAGTCAGAAGTGTCCAAATAACAATAAAACCATTGAGGTAGATGGGTCAGTTGCAATCAAATGGTGGTAAACTTTTCTCCTGACCAAGAATTCATATGAATGCTGTAATGTCTCTTTGCTCTTTCTCCATTCTCTTCTTAACCAATAAAATAGATGTGTAAACAAAAGTATTTCTGATCCCTAATTTTTATTTACTCATTTAATATGTATTAAAGCCAATCTATTTGAGATAATAATAATGGATAAAAGTTTCATAGTGCTTTAAGACTTACAAAGTGATTTTGAATATATTATCTTATTCATTCCTTACACCAACCATAGGAGTTAGATACTATTAGTATTCTCATTTTACAAATGACAGAATTGCGACCCAGTGAAATTGAATTATTTTTTCAGGGTCACAGAGCTGGTACATGTCTGAAATAGCATTTGAACTCTGGGAGAAGAGTTCTGCATGCATGCTCATTCTGCTGAGAAGAATATATTAAAAATACCCTTTGCTTCTCCCTTAGTTTCTAGTGTCTTTCTCACTCAGTTCAACTTTGGTCCATGAGGTTGAAAACCAGAGAAGGAAGTTGGATTGACAGCCTGAATTTATAATATAGTCAATAGTTAATAAATATTTCTATTATATGCCAGGTACTATACGAAGTTGCCATCTTGAAATTGAAGCCCATCACACTGAAAACCATAATAGATTACTCACTCTCTTTGGATTCAATGGGGGAAAATATATCAGAATTTTCTCCAAGTAGAGTATATAAGCTCAACCGAAAGGGAACATCACTGGGTTCACTAAAAATTTATATTACACTACCTCAACTGGGCCCTCCCTGCCTAGTGACTCATTCTCTACTGTCTACAAATGTGACCATGTCTCCCCATCCTGAAAAAAAACTTCATTTGATCCTTCCATCCCTTGCATCTATCATTCTATTTTTCTTTGCCCTTTGTAGCTAAATTTTTCAAAAAGACCTTTTACAATAGATGTCTACACTTCCTCTCCTCTCACTCTTAACCCCTTACAATCCTGCTTCCTAAAAATGCTCTCTCCACAGTTACAAATCATATCTTAGTTGCTAAATCCAATTTTTTTTAATCCTCATTCTTTTTTTTACCTTTCTTCAGCCTTAGACAATATTGATCACTCTCTCTTCCTTGCTGCTCTCTTCTCTCTAGGTTTTTGGGCCACCTGTCTCTCCTGGTTTTCCTCCTACCTATCAGATTACTCCTTCTCTCTCTCCATTATTATATTCTCCTCCAGATCATACCTTCTAACCACTGATGGCCCGCAGCGTTCTGTCCTGGGCTCTCTTTTCTCTCTCTATACCACTTCACTTAGTGATTTCATCAGCTCATAAGGACTTAATTACCATCTTTATGCTGCTGATTCTTAAATCTACCTGCCCTACCCAGCCTTTTGGCTGATCTCCAATCTCACATTTCCAGTTGCCTTTCAGGCATCTTGAATTAAATGTCTAGTAGATATATTAAATGCTGTGTATCCAAAACAAAAATCATTATCTTTCCCCCTTCTTTCTTCCCTATTACTATAAAGGGCAACACTATTCTCCCAGTCCCCTTGAGTCTCAACCTGGATGTTGTCCTCGATTCCTCACTCTCTCTATCAACCCCCATATTGAATTTGTTCTTAAAGTCCATGTATTTCACCTTTACATCTCTCAAAAACACTCCCCTCACTTCTCTGACACTGCTACCATTCTGGTGCAGACCCTCATCAGCTCTCATCTGGATTATTGCAGTAGTCTAGTAGTGGGTTTGCCTGCCTCAAGTCTCTCCCTACTCTAACCCCTTCTCAATACAGGCACCAATGTGATTTTCCCAAAATTTAGGTCCAGTCATGCCTCCACATACCACCCCTGGTCAATGAACTCCAGTGGCTCAATCTTGATGTATTTTTTTTAAACCCTTACCTTTTGCCCTAGAATCAATACTGTATATTGGTTCCAAGGCAGAAGAGTGGCAAGGGCTAGGCAATGGGGATTAAGTGACTTGCCCAGGGTCACACACCTAGGAAGTGTCTGAGGCCAGATGTGAACCTAAGACCTCCCATCTCTAGGTCTGGCACTCTATCCACTGAGCAACCCAGCTGGCCACCTTAGTGTCTTTTTAGAGACTGGAACATGTTGGCCAGGCTCTCTTCTATTTTGAAAAGATTAAACCAGTCAGTAGCAGAAACTAGATCTAAACATTAAAAGAATCTTGAATCTTCTTTTTCATTTAATTTTAGAAGTCTTTTTTGCCCTCATCACAAGTCCACTACTTTTAGCATTAAAAAAAATCTCACAAATACTAGTAAGATAAAATAGGAAAGTAGATAATAGAGCAAAAGTGATTCATTTCCCCCTTGTTCTCCAAAGGTCAGGTATTAAATATTTCACATATGTATCTATTCATCCTTAGCCCTGCTGGCTACCAGGGCTCTCAACAGAGCTGTTCCACTGTTCACCTGTGATCATCTCACAGAGAGCTGGTCTTCTGTATTTTGCTCAAGAACTCAAAGCTATGGATTATCTTTCATTTCATAATGATTTAAGGATAGCTTCAGAAGTGGCCTATTTTTCACATATTTATAGCCTTAAGAACCAAGTACTGCATCAACCTAGTTTTTCTGGGAGGTTATATGACAAGAGCCACATTAAGCTATAATGTACACTCATTAAACAGGGACCCTTACCTAAAGGAAAGGAAAGATACAGACATAGCTAGAACTACTGATGAATATCCATGAATACTACCCTTGACTACCAAAAAAAAAAATTCATCCAACCCTTCTGGTTAGCCATAAATGAACTCCACGTGATTGAGATATTTAGGGGTATCTCATGCTTTCTTCCTTCAGTTTGATATATTTTTTAAAAGCTCTGGCTCACTTTTTCTGCCATAATATAAAACAATACAACTTGTAACTTTGGATTCTCCTATGGCTAATATGTATGTGGATAGGCTATGTTTCCTTGGAGAATAGCTTCTTTCCTCTTAGTCACATGGAAGGCAGGAACCCAGTTAAGAGCAGGGAAATAGACCACATTTTTCTTCTTGTACTTTTCCTATATAAGTGAGTAGGTTCACTAATGTGATTCATATGCTTCTGATCAACTCTGTGTTGCCATCAGCTGAGTGTGGCTTTGTCCTTATTCCTTAAAGTTTTGAGCCTGCCCCTTGTTGTTCAGTTGTTCAGTTGTGTCTGACTCTTTGTGACCTACATGGACCATAGCACTCCAGACCCTTCTACCCTCCACTATCTCTCAAAGTCTAGTCAAGCTCATGTGCTTTGCTTCCGTGAAGCGATTTACCCATCTCATCTTCTGCTGTCTACTTTGTCTTTTGCCTTCAAACCTTCCCAAAATCAGTCTTTTTCAACTGAGCCTAACTGGAATAGGGCAATTGGGTTTCCCCCTGCAATTGGCATATCTCCCATTGGGAATTAAATCACAATATTTTAGAAAAGTAAGCATAACTTGCCTAACTTCCTTTATCTACTGTTTTGGGATTCATCTTTTTTTTTTTTTTTCATCCTGCCCAGAAATTTCAAACATCACTTTGCACGAAGGCCTGACTGATAGCACTATTTAGATTTTAAGATTGGTTTGCTAGGTTGTTTTGAGCAGGAGATTATATGATATTGATAAAATAGCATGCAAACTGTGAAAAAGATAATGGAGGCACCAGGGATGTTACAATAAATCTAATGATTGTGGGTACACACACTGGGTTGTAGGAGAGACTGGACCAGGATAAGGAGACCTGAGCACACAGCTAAGCTGCTCCTAACTGACAAAAATGGCTGTTGGCCAACTGTCTCCAGCTCACCACTAGGCCAGAGTCTAGAAACCAACAGGCAAGGTAAAGGTTTTAAGAATTTTAATTATGTACAACTAAAATAAAGGTGGGAAAGGGATTCTATATTTAAAACCTAAAGGGTAAAACCACAGGTCAAGGGGAGGACTTCTCTACTCTAATCTCAGTGATCTAAGCAGACAGGGCCAAAAGAGCAGTAATGGAGTCTCTTGGAGGCTGCATCAAACCTGGTTCCTGCCAAGGTTTGACCAGCACAGCTAAGGGCTGAGGGTGGCTTTGGGGTTCTCACTGTAATCCACCAACGATCTCAGGATGCCAAAAGCCAAGATGATCCAAGGTAGAGAAAGTGTGCTTGAGGTGCTATCCACCAGATCCCAAACTCCTCCTCCCTTGATGCTGCTCTCTAGTTCTTGTCCCCTTGCTAGATGCCACCACCACTCAGGATCCCAGGGAAATCAGGATGCAGGGTGTCCTTTACTCTGAGATCTCCCAGGGCTAACCACAGTTTGTGCCAATCACTAATGGAGTCTCTCTCAGGGCACAAGGCACTACTTCCTGCTCCTTCATTCCATCTTGGAATGCTCCAGGCCTTCCTGCTAGATTCAACCTTAATACTTAATTACTAACTAATCTTCCTCACAACAGTTCCCCCCTTTGCACAAAGCCAAAATTAACAAAATTTTGGTGTTTGTGCACTACAAACTATACTAAAATTCTACCCCAAAATAACAAACAACCTACCCTACCTCTATTCTATCTAACACTATCCTACTCTACCCTACACTCGGGATTTCAACAAGGAAAAGTAAACAGATAAATACATTGAACAGTTACATATTTCAAAGCATAAAACAAGTAATAATGCAAAATTTCCAACAAAATCAACAGCAAATGTGAAATATCAACAAAAAGTCAAAACAAACATCAAACATAACTCCTATTCTAATACAGAAATATCCTACCAACTAATAAATGCAAACCATTTTGGAAAATACATTTTAACACAACATTGCATAAGTCTTTACATCCAAATTAAAACAAAACAGTAAACTCCCTTATGCAAATTACATTTGAATGTTTGCAACTCAATTATATCAAAGTATTCATATAATTTACATTTATACACATATATATGATATATACTGTTACGATTAAAAATAATAAAGAACACAATATACATAATGTATGCATGTATGATGTACATATATGTACACATAATACATATCAAATATACATGTGTACACCCTTTACATATATATAATATTTACACTATAATACAATTTACAATATACACAACTATTTACATTATTTGTGATATGTGATCTGTATTATGTTCTATGTTCTTCATGTAATACAATTTGTTATGTTTGTTGCATCTGCACTGTAATGTACATTAGTATCTTATCTTATCCTCTAACCTAATCTAATATCATATCTATTTCACTAAACTATTCTAAGCTACCCCTATGATATTAGTGTATTAGTCTAGCTACATCTACCTAAACAACTAGCTAATCTTTGTTAGTAACTAACTATCTCTTGTTAGTACTTACTTATCCTATAGCTAAGTCTAATTTTGTTAGTATTTATACATTGTTTCATTCCATAAGGAACACAATGTATCCTAACATGTTTGTGTTGTATGTATCTGATTTGTTATGTTGTTTCTTTGCTATATTGTGTTGCAACATGTTACTGATGGATGCGTGATACCTACCAAAACTCCAGATCTCCTGCAGATCTCCTTTCTTCTTATGATGTTCCATTCCTCCAGGAAATCTTCTCTTCTCTCTGGTTTTCCTCTTCTCCGCTTCTCCATCGAAGCTCTTGATAGTTTTATGTGCAATGTTGGATGCATATGAGTATGTAGTGATACTATATACATTAGCCAAAATACTTCCAAACCATTTAATCCAAATTGTCCGTGATTAATCCTCTTCTTTAAGAAAATCCTTGAAAATGAAGTTTTATCAGTTCAATTCATAAGTTCATCAGTCTTAATACAAAGTCCATAAATCAAATACAAAGTGTGTGCTACTATGAAGGTTATGTATATCCATTTGATTTGTCTAAAACTATAGATTTGTGACCATTGAGCAGATATGGTTGGATACCTCTGGAGACTTCCTTATTCTTCTCTAAGAGATACTTTGAAGAGAGCAGACAAAGGGCCATGAGGCTGGGCATTTCTTTCATCAGTCTCTGTAAAGGATACTAGACTAGAATTATCTCTTTCCTCTTCTCTCCCCACTCAAAGCTAAATGTTGTTGATCCAGGGGTACAATTTTGGTTTTAAACAAAAATTTCCTTTATATTTACCAGACCAGAACTTACTCTCTTCAGTTTAATTCTCTCCCATCAAACAACGGCTACACAAAAGACAATCAAAACTGGGGAATAGTTAGCAAATTCATTTATCTAAGTAAATTGTTTTTCAGTCATTTTTACCTGTATCTAATTCTTCATAGCCCCACTTGGGGTTTTCTTGGCAAAGATGCTGGGGTAGTTTGCATTTCCTTTTCTAACTCTTTTTATAGATGAGAAACAAAGGCAAATAAGATTAAGTGATTCATCCAGGGTTACATAGCTAGTAAATGTCTGAGGTCAGATTTGAACTCAAGAAGATGAGTCTTCCTGACTCCAAGTGGGCCTTGCACTCTATCCATTGAACTACATAGTCACCCAAGCAAGTAACAAACAGAAATGGGAGAACTTAGATGGGTTTAATATGCCAGAAAATGCAGAGGGTGAATAAAATATCTCAGAGCACAAATTCCACTCAAGTGAGAGATTACAGGGGAAAGGAAAAGAGGGCTATGGATAGGGCATTGAGGGCTAGTTTTGTAGACATGACCTGGCTAAAGATCTAGCATGAGAGACATAATAGGAACAGTTGGACAGATAGAAAGAGAGCCATAAGAAAAGAGTCACAAAAACCTTGATAAAAAACAGGATCCAAGAAAGAGTGAAGGATAGTGTCAAAACCAGCATTGGGTTAAAAATGATGAGAGTTGAGCAAAGGCCTGTTGATGTGACAGTTAAGAAATCAATGGTGTCTTTTGAGAGAGCAGTACTTATGATGAATACTGAAATAAGAGATGACCAAGGTCCCATGAAATGATGTTTCTCATTGTCTTTGTGTGCACAATAAAACAAACTCTTCCAGCTCCTTTATTTGCATCTAGTACCATGGAGAGACAATTCAAATCATCTACATTTTGAGTCCAGAATTAAACAGAAGCAACTTGCATTTGCAGCTCTCAATGCTGGCTCAAACTATTTCTACTTCTTTCTTTAGTACAGGGGTCGGTGGCAATGTATGGCTCTCAAGCCATATCTGGCTCTTTTGAGGGCCAGATATGGCTCTTTCTGCAGGAGCCATAAAGTCAATTTTTTTTCAGGGGCTTTTCAGGAGCGCACACTGTGGGCACTGTACGGCTCTCATGAAATTACATTTTAAAAAATGTGGTGTTTATGGCTCTCACGGCCAAAAAGGTTGCCGACCCCTGCTTTAGTATGTTGGCAAGGAGAGTTAGAGTCCAAATATGGTGGTTCCACTGTCCCTGGCACTGAAATTGGGTCATTATAGAAATGCTGACAAATCGATTTCATTTTCCATTTGGGGACAATATGAATTAATTGAGTCTTCCACCAAAGCTTTTCTGCATACTCCACTGCTTCTCCTTATTATGTAAAGTATTGTTTAATGATCCAAGATTGTCTTAAAATTGAGTATTTTAAACTTTTTTTCCATTCCTAAACCTCAGAGGGCTACTTAAAATCTCTGGCAAATCTATCACCCCCTCAACTATTTTAAAGCATATAAAGCTTCTTATTATGTAAACCTTTCCTTATAAAAGTACTTTCCTGAGTTTTCTAAGTCCTTTACAGGTGTCCCATGATTTAATTAGAGGTCTAAGAAGATAACCAAAGCTGTTGGCCTACAATCAAGGGCATTTTCCAACATGCCCTACTTATTACTCAGTGTGGGGTTACACGTTACAGTCAACAGCAACAACAACAACAACAACAACAAATCAGAAACCCCCCTCACATTTCTACTGTGACTTCAGGCTTACTAAACACTTCTATAACAACCTTGCAGGGTAGGTATTATTATCTCTGCATTACAAGGGGAAAAATTTGATCCCATGTTTGTAAAGTGACTTGCTTAGGACACGTAACTAGTAAGAGAACTGTGATTTAGCCCCTAGTCCTGACTACCGGTCTAGTATTCTCACCAAAGCACATTATTGCTTTTGTGTGTGCCGCTTCCCATTTGGCCCTATGTACACAGTGGAGGGGAGTTTCATACCCCTCAGGTGGAGGGGCAGCCTTCATGGTAAAGGGCCATAGGGATTCTTATGCTTTCTGCATAATGGACCCCTTTGACAATCTAGTAAAGCCCGGGGGCCTCTTCTCAGAATAAAAATTTTAAATGTACAAATAAAATTCATAAGATTACAAAGAAATCTAATTATACTGAAATTTATTATATTGAAAGTCATCAAACTGTTTAAAGAAAAGCAACTTAATGGGCCCTGGGTTAAGAACCCTCTTTAAGGAGAAAGGAGGAATGGACTATGGAAAAAGATCATCCAAGAAATAGGTATTTAAAATTCAGGGAGGTTCCTATGGACAGCTCCAAGGTGCAAGGGATACTAGATAGACCTAGAATGAAGAAGATCTGAGTTCTCATAACATCTCATACAAGAGGGGATCTAGGATAGCTGAGTCCTCATTTCCTATTTCACTGTACTTCTTTGACTTCTCCATCATGCCCCTGAGCCTTCTCCTACAAAGTACCCATCTCCCTGTCAGCTTTATTTTGTGTATTGTTTCCCCCCATCAAGTAATAAATTTCTTGAGGACGGGAACTGTCAGTTTGTTTTTTTAATATGTCTCTCCAAGAACTTAGCTCAATGCCAGTTATACAATAGGTACTTAATAAATGTTTTTTAACAGACTGATTACTCACTAACTGTGTGTCCTGGGCAATTCACTTACCCTCTCTATGCCTTGAATTCCTCATTTATAAAAGAGGGATGGGGGGCAGCTGGATGACTCAGTGGATTGAGAGCCAGGCCTAGAGACAGGAGGTCCTGGGTTCAAATCTGGCCTAAGACACTTCCTAGCTGTGTGACCCTGGGCAAATCACTTAACCCCCATTGCCTAGCCCTATAACAAATAAAATGAATATAGAAGGATATATATAAAGATATTAGGGTTTAAAAAAATAAAAATAAAAAATAAAAAAACTCCCTGTTCGTAAAAGAGGGATAAAATAAGATAATATTTGTAAAGTACTTTGCAAATCTTAAAGCACCATATAAATGCTAATGTTTATTGTTATTGTCATCATTATTGGCTATTGATGTATTTTCAATACATATATATTAAGTGCTTACTATTTGAAAGATGCCTGAGACACTGAAGGAAGTAAAAAGAAAAATAGGTTTAGAAGGAATAGGCTCTACTACACAATTGGATTTCTTTAACTGAGGAAAACTGATACTAACATATCAAAAGAATTTCACAAAGAATATAGATCACATCGAGAGAAAGAACTATGGGAGTAGAAAAGCAGCAGAAAACATTTGATTTTTCACTTGTTTATGTGGGTATTGGATGTGGGGTTTTGGTTTTTAAAAGATTATTACAAAAATGATTAATATGCGTATAGGTATCGAGAGATAATACATGTATAACCCAGTGGAATTGCTTGTTAGCTCTGGGAGGTGGAGAGGGATAGAGGAGGGAAAGTTCATGAATCATGTAACCATGGAAAAATACTTAAATAGAAATTTTTAAAAAGAATATAGAAACCCCTGAGAAATTCTTTGTAAATTTTCAAATAAAGCTTTACTCATTTACATTATATTTGGAAGCCTAGAATGTGCAACCCCCAATTCTTTCCTCCTTTTCCCCTCCTGCAGTCTATGGCTCCCATTCATGAAGCATTTCCCATTGCAATCAGGTTGGCCTATTAGTTAGTCTCCATTGGTGACATTCCTGGTCAACCCACTTAATGTTTCACTCTCAAAAGTACTTTTTCTTAAGCTGCTTATACTTGGAATGCTTTTACTGGTCTACATATTCTATCACCCCAGTAGAATTTAACTCACTTGACTGCTGGGATTGATTTTTAAACTTTGCATTCCCAATTCCTAACACCGTGCCTTACATATATATGGTAGGCACTGGATAAATAAATATACAAATATATGTATACACAATTTCAGCTCCTAATTCACCTTTTAATCTATGGGACTTCATCCATGGTGGTATCTAGGTTGTCCTCACAGCTCATTTTCTTAGCAGAGGGCTGTATTTGCTCCTTCATTTCAATACATGGTCCCTACCCTTCAAAGTTCACATTAAACACAGGATAATGTTCTAATGAACAGAAGTATTCATTTATATTATATAATATTAGGTAAGCATTATATAATATCAAATAAATAATATGTTAAATGGCCATTTGAGATACCTAGAATTACAAAACAATAACTTAAATTTGGAAAGAAGAGTATAAAGAGTTTGACTTGATAAACATTTTTCTCCTTGTATTCTATAATGCTTAAAAGCAAAAAGTATCTTATTTCTCCAATAAAGTCACTTGGTACTTTTGACACCTAATTAAGAAGTTTTGCTGAAATAAAGGGTGATTAATTAAGCTTAAGCCACAATTATGTGTCTCTCACAGCCCACAACATCCCCCCTATAAAAGGGACATTTGTTCTGGACTCAAAATGACCAGTCAGTCCTGGAGAAGCCTGATTACAGGTTCCCCCTAGAAAAGGGGGTCCCACTCTTTAGCTTCATTATTTCTCAATAGAGTTAATCTTGGGAACTCTCCCACCAAAGCTCAGTTACAGCTGTGATCTTGTGTCTCTCCAAAACAGATTAATAGGGTTCCTTCTATTATTCAATTAACAAACATCACTGTAGACTTATTATGCAACAGGCCCTATGCTGACTGTTGGGGAAACCAAGAGGAAAAACAAAATACTCAACTCCTCTCCACAGAAAATTTACATTTTAATTGAGAAGACAATAAGCATAAAATGTGCATATATGAGATAAATATAGAAAAATGCACATATACATACATTATATGTACACAACTATATATAATATGAAGGTATTTTTAGAGCGGAGAGTGTTCGGACTAGGTGGAATCAGGAAAGGCATCTTTGAGATGCAAGCATGATTGGAGAATTGTTAGCAGTTGTTCTGAAAAAGATACAGTAAGCATATTGACTGACTAACTACTTACTAGCTGTGTAGCCCAGAGTCATTCACTTAACCTTTGTCCCTGTTTCCTCATCTATAAAATAGGGCTAATAATAGCCCCTACCTCCCAGGTTCTTGAAAGAATAAAGTGAGATGGGGATCAGGTGGAAAATTAATGAACTGCAAATTCAATACGAGAAGATAAGACTCATTGGAAAAGGTCCTGATGTTGGGGGGAATTGAAGGTAAAAGGAGGAAGAATGGAGTTTGAGATGGATAGATCATGTCATAAAAACAATGAACATAAGTATGGACAGACTTGGAGAGACAGTAAAGGGTAGAAGGACCCAGTATGTTATGGTTCATGGAGTCAAGAAGAGTCAGACACAACTAAATGACCGTACAACAAAAGTTCAACAAGAGTTAGCAGTTGCCGCCCTCCAGAAACAACTCCAGGGAGTTGAGAGTTCCATGGTAATCCGTCCTTGCCAGGCTTCACGTGGATTACTATGTTCAGTTGGGGCATTGCAGTATAAGAATATCAGTATGTGGGAGAGCATCCAGAGGAAAGCAACCAAGATACTGAAGGGTTTCAAGTCAAATCATATTTAATGTTTGAATTCTCAAGAGGCAGTATTTCTTATTTTTTTAAGTTAGACTATTAATCAACAACATCTAAACTAGCCAATTGACTCCCTCCGTACTTTAAAAAGATTTCAAGGAGCATGAGTAGGGCAAAAGAGAGAGTATGGCCAAAGAAAGGAACAAAAGAGGCAGAGTACCTCTGGTAGGGCAAGTCTTGTCTACCCTTGTGGCCTCATCATCCAGGCACTCTCCTGGACATCCTAAGACATCTCTGATTGATAAAGGACCTTAGAGCAGACCCCAACTCTTCCCTCATTACTTTATCACTGGAAGGGAAGTCTCCTTGTTGAGGCCTGGGGAAGCCTATACATTCTGCCATGGAGACTGGAGCTTGTTTATTTAATCTTTCAAGTGGGTCAAGTGGCTGCTCTACCCTGCCCCTAATCCTGTTATCCTTTCAAGATCCAAACAAAAGAAGAGAGAACCCAACCCAGTTCTATAGCCTGACAGAGAAACTGTAACCTCAAATTAGAATCTCAGTTTTTCAGGGGCAGTTAAAGAGAAAATTGTTTCACAAAAAAAAAAAAAATCCAATTCAATATTAATTTTCCATGCACATAACAATCATTTAAAGAATCTGGGGATATTTAGACTACAGAAGAGTAGAATCAAGGGAATATGATACCTATTTGCCAAGATTTGAAGGATTGTCATATGGATGAGAGATGAGACTTCTGTTTGATCCCAGAAGGTAAAAGCATGAATAATAGTTAGAAGTTGTAAAGATGAAAACTTTAGACTTGAAGTTGGATCAGTTTATGTAGGGTTTTAGTTATAACGAATCATGAAATTATTAAAGATGTATTGAAAAGCTGACTCTAATGAGCAAAATGCTCATGAACCAGACTTATGGATGTTTTTAATATTTTACATGATTGATTGCTGAGTCCTTAAATTTGGATGGGGTTAAATTTTGTTGATCTTAAAAGTTAAACCTCTGCTATTATCTCTTGTGTGTAAGCTCATAGACAAGTTTTAGGGTCCTTTGGAATGTCAAAGATTCACACCTGCATTCCAAAGATAAGACTGGTGCCAGCTTTCCAGAAAGGAGAAGAGTCCTGGCCTGGATACCTGGTGACCTATTGTGTTATCATCCTTCCTTTTGGCTTTGTCATTAACCTGTTAAAACTTTTGATGTACCAAATGGGAGATGGACCCCTGACCACCCCACCCACCTACCCCTTTGTGAAACTATCCTTAATAAACAGATCAATTCCCTCATTCAGGGTGGGACACTCTCTCACTCACCATGGGAGGAGGAGCTGACAAACTGAATATGAAGCTGGTGATTCCTGTGTCTCTCCTGTTTTCTCTCTTTATGTCCTTCCTACCTTAATCTTTAACTCTTCCACCCATATTCCCCCAGTTCCTGGTTTCCATTTCAGGTGCTCAAACCTATGCAAGAATATCTGGTAGCTGCAGGTCAGCTACAGTTTACAACTCTACCATGCATTAGTGTCCCATTTTAGGTATTTCTATTGTTATCTAGAATTGAACATAATTCTCTGGTCATGTTCTGATGAGGGCAGGATAGAGTGGCCCTATTTCCAGAAGCTACACCTATCTTAATGAAGACAAATATCACACTAACTTTTCTGACTACCCTAGCAAACTGTTGTTACATATTAAATTTCTAATTCGCTAGATCCTTAGGAATTATTCCCCCCCAAATAGAGAATATTAATACCATAGAAAATCTTAAATATAAAGAACAATATAGATTTTGACTATAGTTTGGAAATTATGTTATATATGTTATATTTATAATATATTATATATTGTTGTTATTATTAATTATTAATAATCATACACAAACATGATTTTATGTATTATTTAGGCTTTTGTTTACTATATGTTTATGTGGTTATTATCATTATATATTATGTGATTTTCAATTATATATATATATAAATATATATATAAACACACATAAACATATATATGTACAGAGGCAATGTAGTGGATAGAGAGCTGACTGAAGTAAAGAAGACTGCTTTAAGATCCAAATTGGCTATGTGGTCCTAATCAAGTCACAATCTCACATTGGTTAAGAGGTGTCAAACAGCCCACAACCCCCTCCCCCCCCAGATTAAAATGTAACAAGGAAATGTTAAACAAGACAAATAAAAACTTAACACAGATAATGTTAATTTGTGGTTACCTAAGTCAATAAGTAGCCAGTAAAAATTGTTTCAATTCAAGTTTGACATCCCTACTCTACTCAACTCTCCAAGATGCCAAGATGCAGAGAAGGTGTCAATTTTCTTTGGTATAAGGCATTTCCTCACTGGTGGGAGGAAGGTAGAGATAAAACAGTGAAATCATAGAAACAATCTCTATTTCTAACAAATTCACTGCTAGTGGAGTTTCAAACTGGATTGGTCTTCTTGGAAAACAATTTAGAATTATGCAAGCAAAGTTACCAAACTGTTCATAGCCTTTGACTTTGGGGGTTTATATCCTCAAGGAGGTTCTTCAGCAAGAAAAGATAATATCTGAACAAAATTATTCACAGAAGCATGACTTGAAGTTTCAAGAAGTTGGAAATAAACTGTAAGACCAGTGACTGGGGACTAGCTGAATAAACTGTGGTCTATGACTGTAATGAAATATTATTGTCCCCATGGTGAATAGAATTCAAAGAAATATGGTAAATGGCATAGAACAAAGAGAGCGGAATCCAAAGAAAATATATACCCATTGATTCCAACTAAAATAAAGAAAAAGAGTTTAAAGGGCAACAAAACTCAGAAAAGAAGCAGACAATGTTGCTATTATACTACAAGTTAAAGCACATGCCTTTCCTTTCTTTTAACAAATAGCAAACACTAAAATATGAAGGTATTTATATTTTTAGTCATAATTACTTTTATGATACTCTGCTTGATTACTTTCAATGAAAGTAGGAGAATGAATGTTGAGTTTATGAGCTCTGTATTTTTTTAAACAAAATATCAACTTTAAAAAACCTCAAAAGGCTTTCACTTCCCTGAAATGTTCCCCCATTGGCTTGCATAAAATTCTTATATCAGATATTCACTCCCTTGAATATGGGTTGAGTATGTCCTTTGATAAAAATAAATAGAAATATTTTTGGGAGGGGTAGGACCTTCAGGCCTGCCATATTCAGAAGATAAGTATATTAAATCTTCCAATAGGAGAGCTAGGTGAATAGAAGGAAAACATGGGAGATATGTTTTGTTGGAGTCTATTGGAGGGACAGGTCCAGAGTATGAGGCAACATCCAGAGTGGTGGCCCTAGAATGTCTCTGCTTTTCTAGCAAGATGAAAGAGACCTCTGTTTTACTTCCTTTTCTTGATTTTTAAGTTTGCCTTGTAATTATTATGTATACCATCCTATTAGCACTACTTTTACACATTAAGACATTTTATGTAACCTTCTAATATTTCTCCATGCCCCTCCTTGTTTTGTTTTGTTTTGTTTTTGTGGGGGGGAGAATGGAGCAGAAAAATCCAATCTGTGGTTTTAGGGGTGTAAGTCACTCACTGTAAGAAAATTTCCTTCTATCAATGTAGAAATGCCCCTATCTTTAATTTACAGTCTTAAAGCAAGGGGTCTTAATCTAGGGCTCATGAACTGGTTATTGGCATTTTTTTTAACATTTTAAAAATTGCATTTCAATATAAATGGTTTCCTTTGTAATCTTATGTATTTGATTTTGTGCTTCTAAATTAGTGCATTTAACAATAATAAAGTGGCATTATGTTTATGCAAATAATAATATAACAACAGTAACAAATGTGCAATAAAATACATTTTTTTTAAGAAGAGGTCTGTATGCTTCACTAGGCTGCCAATGAGGTCCGTAGTCCGTAGTACCATATAGGCTAAGAACCTCTGTCTAGAAACATTGCCTATGGCACTGAGAGGATATGATTGGTCCAGGCTCACATCACCAGTATATTTCAGAGATAGGTCTTGAATCCAGGTCTTCTGAACTCCAAGGGCAATTCAATATCCACTACACCATACCATATCATTTCATATTGAACAGTAACATTTTGTCCCATTCACATATGAGGTTATTTTTACATGTTTCTCAATGGATGTTGCCCAGGAGATCCAGTTAAACAACATGCCAAAGCATTGCACTATATCAAACATTCGGGGTAGAAGAACCTCAGATAGAAAAGGTCCCTCAAGAATACTAGAAACATCAGTCCCAAAGCATCAGCACTGATGATTTTGTAAGAGAAGAGAAAAAATAAACACTGGGGTGAAGGGCTTTATCATCTCCTTGTGCTTCTGAGAAGGTAGGTAGCCAAAAAAAGTTCCCAGAATCAATAGGAAGGAAATCATACCTTCCTCATCCTCTAAATGGTTGCCAAACCAGGCTCAGGTCATAGCCCTGTTCATTGAAAAGTTCCTGAGTTACGCAATGAGCTGTAGTCACTCCCAAATCCAAGCAAGCCCAGGTAATTTACATACAGATATTCTTCAAATCATAAAGGAAGTTATAAAAGGATTAATATGTACTGGAGAGTAATCCAGAACTCTTGGGTTCATCTTTGATTTTAATTAAGCAAAATAGCAATCAGCAATTCTGTTTTTAGAAGACTTTCTTTTTTTTTTTTTGTTTAAGCCCTTGACTTTTTTGTGTGTATTGCCTCCTAGGTGGAAGAGTGGTAAGGATGGGCAATGGGGGTCAAGTGATTTGCCCAGGGTCACACAGCTGGGAAGTGTCTGAGGCCAGATTTGAACCTAGGACCTCCTGTCTCTAAGCCTGGCTCTCAATCCACTGAGCTACCCAGCTGCCCCCTAGCAATTCTGTTTTTAAAACCAGTTAATGTGGATTTTTAAAATATCTTTTTAACAAACAAGCTAAAAACCAAAGTTCCTTTAATTAAAAAAAAAAAAATGTGTCTCATAGGGGCAGTTAGATGACACAGTGGATAAAGTACCAGGCTTGGAGTCAGGAAGACCTCAGGGTGAATCTTGAGAGAAGCTAAGAATCCTAAGAAGTTGAGATGTAATTAAGATGAAATATATCCCAAGGATGGGGGATAACGTGTGTAAAAATTCTCAGAGAGAAGTCTTCCTGAGTTCAAATCTGGCCTCAGACACTTATTAGTTGTGTGACTCTGGGCAAGTCATTTAACTCCTGTTTGCCTGAGTTTATGAAATGAACATGAAGAAGGAAATGACAGACCACTTCAATACCTTTGCCAAGAAAACCCTAAATGGAGTCACAAAGAGTCAGACATGACTGAAACAACTGAACAACAAAAAGTTGATTACAAGGTATAAAATATACATAATGGGGTTGGTCAAAGAGTGCTCAGTCCTAGAAGCAGGTTCATAAAAATGTCCCTGTAATTATCTCAATGACCAATTCCTCTTACTAGATTCGTATTCATGTTAAAAACTTCTGAGCTATAATGAATCCCTGCTCTTTATTTGATCAGTTGGGTTTTAATAAAATTATACATTTATAAATGCAATTAATTAGCAAATTTACCCCTCTCCCCAGTGCAAAGGATGGATATATCACTGGATTTTAAGTTCTCTAATAATGGTCCTTGACAATAGTAACCATTAGGGACTATTCCATTTGCTGATAATTTTAAGTAATAGACATTTACAAGACACTGTATAACTTGCAATGTTCATTCTATCATTTGACCTTCCTCACAACAACTTTATGAAATTATTAATTCAGATATTAACATCCTCATTTAACAGAGGAGGAAACTGAGGGCTAGAGAATTTAAATGAAGGTCATGAAGGAAATAAGCACTAGAAAAAGGATACAAACTAGGCATCAATTAAACTTCAGGGATAATTCTCTTGCTACCATATCATGGGGAAAAAAATAAAATAAAATGTTATCCCCAAACTACAGAGCTAAAAAGAGATCAAAGGGACCAGATATCTTTTTTTTCTTAGCTTGTATAAAATGCTAACTCAAATAAAATTAAGATTTCATCACAATTTTATAACAAAAACAAAACTTGCACATAAAGTAAAAGTAATTTCAAATATCAAATAACTAATGAACTGAATTCATTATCAAAAAATTAGGACCCAATTCCAATTAGATGACCTTCTTCAGGTTCACTTGCCATACGGAAAGACTGGTGGAGATAATTCAAGTAGCATTGGGGGATATAAATACCCAATCCCTTCCTTTGGGGTAGGGACCAAATATTTTCTCCTTGTACACCCCATTCTCCGCAAGCCACCTATCTTAGGGCCTATTGCCTTCAGCTGTACAACTGCATCCTTCCTGCCACCTCTCACCAACTGTAAAGAATTTGATGCTAGTGTCACATGTTGATGTTGATTTGAACTTTTTTTCCAATTAAGTAAAAGGATGTATTTATCCAAGAATTTTATTTTGAAATATTCAATAATTTTGGTCACTACTTCAAACTTTCCCCATCCCACAGATAGACTAGTCTACTACCAATCAGGTGTATCTACAATTTGGAAAACTATTATTTCCCCAAGTACAGCATAAACTCCTGAAAGTCAGAGTCTATGCTTCTTTTTCTCTTCTGTACCTCATCATCCTTCAATCTAGCATAGTGTTGGGTATAGAGAGGGTGTTCAATAAGGACTTCCTGAACTGGAATTCTGGTTATTTAATTGCTTAGCAAAACCTTTCTTTGCAGATAATGATAACACAGTAGCCTACTAATTTACTTGTTCAAATTAGAACCCTATGGCATAGTGAGCCAGTATTGTCAGCTCTGTTTTATACCCGAGGAAGCTTAGGCTCAGAGATGTAGTCATATTTACAGCTGCTAGGATTTGAACTTGAAGTTTTCCTAACTTCAAGTTCAATGGGTTTTTTTTTCCTCCTTCTGTTGAACTTTAAAATTTCAGAAGCTAGACTTCCTAGGATACTAAAATACCAAATTGAATCTGTGATCTCAATTTGGATGTTCCCTCCAATGATGAGTAATGTGGTCCTCTGGATATGATGTGTATGGCTCACAGAGAAACAAGAATAGACGTTCCTAGCATATCTTTCCTATATCCTTCCTCAAGGTCAATTTTGATTTCTGCCAGTAAGGGAAGAAGGAAGACAGGCACCAGAGGCTGGTCACTCTGTTCCTTGCAGAGAGAGTGGCTAACTATCTAGAATTACTCTATCTGCTCCCTTAAATATTATTAGTCTAGACAGGATGCAATTTTTTTTAAGTTCAAGATAATCTCCTGATCACTGTTTCTTGATGGGGAAATAGGGTCTCAAGCTCTACATCCAAGATTTGACCTCCTTTCCCACTAAATGTCAGTTAGACACTGAATATAAGAAGCCAATAACCAAGCTCTATAATTGTAATTGCTAGAAGCTAACCCAACCTAACACTTCTTTTCCAAAAGCAATGAGAAAAAAAAAGAAATTCCTAATAATATTTATCTTAAAAGAGACAATGTTTGAAATGTAAATCCAAGGGTGATCTAGCCTCTTCGGACCTCCTATAATCTAAATAAGGCACAATTTAGAAGAAAAAATTTCAAACCTAACTGCTATTTGCTACCTATTCGACTTTCTTTAAGCCACTTCCCTTCTCTAGGGTCCAGTTTTTTTATCTTTAAAAGTAGAGGTATTGAATAGGTCACTTCTGAGGTCCTTGGTAGCCCTAAATTTCATAATTTTATTATCTAATATTGCACAATAAACTTTCATTAGAAATCAAATCATTATCCTTGAGAAAAAAATTAAAGTTTCTATAAAATGTTAAAAGTACAATAGAAAACAACAGAAAGTTTTCTGACTTCAGAAGGAATTGGGTTAATGAGCTAAAGTATATGACTTTGATAATTTATTCATTCTCTCTCTCTCTCTCTCTCTCTCTCTCTCTCTCTCTCTCTCTCTCTCTCT
>NC_058132.1:625851461-625903462 GCF_016433145.1 Gracilinanus agilis | reverse complement strand
TCTCTCTCTATCTATCTATCTCTCTCTCTCTCTTTCTCTCTCTCTCTCTCTCTCGACATTTCTCAATGTTCTTTCTCTATCCCTCATTCTTCTCAACCATGTTTTCTCATTCTCCTCTCACATGGCTTCAGTTAGCACCTTCATGCAAACAACTCTTAAATTCAAAATTCCCTGATTCATTTCTCCACCCCATCAATCCTTCCCTTGAGATAGTCTTATATTTCTGATTATTTGCAATATATTTCCACTTGTATGTCCTGCTGGAATCTTCAACTCAATATGTCTCAAACAGAGCATCTAAGCTTCCCTCTTAAAGCATGACACTGTCTAAACTTGTCTATTTCTGTTGGTGGTACCAACATCTTTCCAATCACTCAGGTTCAATATCAAGAAATTTTCTTTGACTCTTCCCCTTATCCTCAACCCATATCCAGGCAGTCACCAATTAGAATCAACAGAGTTCAGACTCCGAGGAGCTAGGTTTGAATCTTGCCTTTACTACTTACTATCTATGAGATATTTGGGGAAGCTTTTAAATTTTCTGCATCTCATTTTCTGGGAAGCCAGATGGTACAATGGTTAGAGCATCAAGCCTCAAGTCAGGAAGGTCTAAGTTTGGATCTGGTCGCAAATGCTTATTAACTATGTGACTCTAGGCAAGTCACTTAATCATGTTTGCTTCAGTTTTCTCATCTGTAAAAAGAGCTGGAGAAGGAAATAGCAAACCTCTCCAGTATCTCTGCCAATAGAACTCCATATGGCATCAGTCAGACACAATTCAACTACAACAACCATGTGTCAGCTTCCTCATCTGTAAAATGAAGATATTGACTAGATGTTTCCTAAGGTCTTTTTCAGCTCTAAATCTATACTTTGATCCTGGTAATTTTATCTTCATAATCCCTTCATACTCCTATTCCTAGTATAACCTCCCTTGTTTAGGCTCTCTGATTTTCCTGCCTTTGTTATTTTTATACTTCTACCAGTTACCCTGTTTCTTATCTATCTCCTCACCAATTCATCCTTAACATTCATTTATTGATTGTTTTTCTGAATGTCTGCTTTGCATCCTCTATTACCTAAAGGAGCTTAAAAGTAATTAACAGAGAGGACCCATCATGAGGGGAGAAGCATGGTTCAAGCTGGGATCCCCAAATGTAGTGATATTGCTATACTAGGAACAAGGCTAAGAGTTCAAGTCAAGAACCTAGGCAAAAATCATAAGTGAACATTAATATAGTAGTCCCAAATTGAATATTGGTCAATATAGAACAGATCATGTCTTCCCACATTAAGAGGATAGACCATAATGCATCTGCAGATAATAGTTTGCTTCACATTACTCCTATACTCAAAAATCTTCATTGGCTCTTCATTGGCTACTAACTAAAATGTAAACTTCTAAATCTGGCATTCGATATCCCTTTGATTCAAGTTTACTTTTCCAAACATCTAATACTATTTTCTTTAATCTACTAAATGCTCTAAACTCATTGGAGTACTCTCTGTACCACAATCTCATTCTGTCATCTCTTTTCCCCATGCTTTCCTCAAACTGTCAGCCAAGACCAGAACTAATGTATGTGTTCACATTCATCTCTAGTAGTTGAAATACTTCTTTTCCTTCAAGTCTCTTTCCAATGCCATTTTGAAGAGACCTTAGAGGACATGAAGTTTTTTTGACCCCTCCACTTACCTTCCATTGGAAGAGGGATCTCTTCCAATTCACCATGACCACTTTGCCAAATCTTTCCTTCATATACATCTCTGGCTTGTTAGTTGTTTGGCTATATCTCTCTCTATCCTTTCCATTACATTGTAAGCTCCTCCATCTATCTTGGTTGTGTTCAACTGGGTTAAATTGAAATGAAATGTTATAATATCGGCAGATGCCATATTTCAGTATATTAGCAGAGACATAAATAGATATGTAGATAGATGGATGGATAGATAAAGAGGTAGATGGGTAGGTCACTTAAGTGCTCACTAGTCTATAAAACTGTGAATTCCTCCATTAGACTTTGAGGCAGGGATTGTCCTTTGCCACTTTCTGTGCTTGTCACTTAGCAATAGAACTAGTAGAACTATCTGTCTGGGTCTATCTGCTAGTATTCTTAATTGTAACATCTACTTATAACATTTCATTTCAATATAATTCAACTCAACATATTTTATTAAGTCCTCATGTTTAAAACATTTGTGTTTATGTGCTAACGATGCAAAGATAGATGGAGATTACAGTTTGGAGAGGATATAGAGAGACATTCCCAAATGGTAGGTATTTAATAAATGCTTTTTGATTAGCCATTATGTGCCAGGCATTGTGCAAAGTGCTAGAAAGCCAAAAGAAAAGGCATTCTAACTCTCAAATATCTTCCATTCTAATGGAAGAAGTCAACATGTGAAAAAGGCTGGAAAGAAGCAGGTAAAGGTTTAGGGGCACCTACATGGCACCATGATGGATAGAACAGCTGGCCTGGAATCAGGAAGACTGTATTCAAATCTAACCTCAGAGACATACTAGTTGTGTGAGCCTGGGCAAGTCCCTTAACTCTACTTGTTTCAGTGTACTCATCTGTAAAGTGCTCTGGAGAAGAAAATGGCAAACTGTTCCAGTATCTTTGCCAAGAAAATGTTGTCACTATGAGTTGGACATGACTGAAAATCAACAAAAAAAGGCTTGAGGAGGAAGTGGACAATTCTAGAGAGTAAGGAATGAAGAGAGCATATCTACACAACCTCATGAAATGATAGTCCAAGATTCACCCATTCTGAGAAGAACGCCAAAGGAAGGTAGTGTCTCCAGAATAAGAAGCCTCTTGGGGAAGGGGTGATAAAATCTGGAGAGTCAAGAATGAAGCCAAGATTAAAGCACAAATAATAAATATTTGTCATAAGTGAGATTTTAACTAATAGGAACAGATTGGCCTTAGGGGGTTGCATGTCTTCCTTCATTAAGGTTTTTAAGTGAAAGTGGAAAAGCCACTTCTTGGATTTGTTTTAGATAGAATTCTTATTATGCTGCCCTTTGGACTAAATGGTTTCTAAGATCCATTCTGTGATTTTTGAAGTGGCCATGTTAGAGGGGTTAGGAATATTGACTAGGCTACTTCACTATGGAGTCAGTTTGTTGTGAAAATCTTTGGATAGAATTCTTTTCTTCCTGGAAAAGTAACTTTATTTTTTTTATTACTCATTTGAATTTCCAGAAATATCTACATCTGAGAATTCTTGTTTGCTTGGCAGTTTGGCCCAGGAAAGAAGAGAGTCTTATTCAAAGAAGGTCAGGAAAGAAAGTTCTTTAAAGCTGGTGTGGAAGTTCACAAAAGGGAGGAGCAAAAGTTGGAACTAGAGTCAGGAAGTTGGAACCAGTACCAGAAAGAAATAAAGCCAGCAAAACAAAAGAGAGGAAAGGTAATTACTTAATCTGGTACTCAGCAGTTGAAAACTCATGGTAAACTTAAAAAGTTAGAGACAGAGAAACCCACAGACAGAGACAGAAAGACAGTGAGAGATCCAGAGATAGAAAAACATAAACAGAGGCAGAGATAGAGACAGATCCACTCCATTGTTATAAGAGCTAAAATTGAGAGCCCAATTTTGTCTAGACAAGGCAAACTGTAGGCAAAAGAGGGAATGGAGAAGGCTCTAAGTAGCTTTGGCAGCTAGGTGCTCAGTGGATAGAGTGCCTGTGTGAAGCTAGTCAGGAAGACCTGAGTTCAAATCCAACCTCAGATACTTACTAACTATATGACCCTAGGTAAGTCATTTAAACCTGTTTGCCTGGGATTTCTTCATCTGTCAAACGTCCCGGAGAAGGAAATGGCAAATGACTCCAGTATCTTTACCAAGAAAACCCCAAAACAGGTCATGAACAGTTGACTGAAAACTACTCAACAACAAAAGTAGCTTTAGGCAAACTATAATGTGCTGTGCCATGAATGTTAATTTAGATAATTAAGGGTGAGAGCTTTAAGGGACCATAGAGAACATTCTTATCTAACCTCCACTTTTCCAGATCAGGAAAGACCTTAAGAGGGGTTATGATTTGCCCAAGGACTTAGAGGTTGAAATACCAGGGCTCTATTGATAAAATTCCTATTGAATTACTCTTCAGGCCTTGTGCAGTTATTTAATACAATGGAGCCATGGGAGCACTTGATATTTTTATAAGACTATAGAAATGTAAGGGAGAACTTGTAGCAAGGGCTTCGGTATCTCCAACGAGCTGTAGTAGGTCCTATAAAATAGCTAATGGTAGGAATTTGTTGGTTTTGGTCATTGATCCATTTCTTAGAAGCCTTGAGTGAAATTTTCATGATTATGTACTAGGAGAATATTTTCAATGAAATGGGCTTTCTGTACGAGACCATTTTGGTCCCTTCATTGCAATCACTGGATGGCCATGGCCCTGGAGTTAAGCCCTTGAACCACAAGGAAGAAAGAAGAACCAAATCTCTTCTTGTTTTTTACTTCATCCTATCTGTGCTTTTGTCCCCAATGACTCTCATGCCTGAGATCCATTCCCTCATCACCTTTGCCTCTCTCAAACTCTGTTTTCCTTCAAAGCTCAGTTCAAATACTACATACCTCAGGAGCCCTTTTTAATGCCAGTGCACTTTCATTTGTGGGGATTTTTTTATTCCATTTGTTCGCCAAACTCTTTCTCTCTCTTCTAACCCCTTATTAAAAAGGCCAACATTAGATACATGCATATGGATATAGATATATATACACATGAATATTTTTATGTGTGTATGCATATATATATAGCCAAGCTTAGAAAGAAAGCAGAAAATCTGGGGAAAAAATTTTATAGACAATTTGAAGTAAAAAGCTAGAGTAAAAAGGGTGCTAACTAAGCCATAGTTGGGAGAGAAGCAGAGTTACATACAACTATATACAAACAAAGTAAACACGCAAGGTGGGGATGAAGGCGGAAAAGAATGCTGGGAGATGTAGTCCAAGGGTTCAAGATTTCTAATTCTACAGCTATATGGAGAACTTTGTCAAATTTGGAAGAATATGAATCATCCCCCAATTGATAAGTGGTGAAAGTATATGAACAGTTTTCAGACAAAGAAATCAAAGCTACCTATAACCTCATAACTATAACTATATAAATATAGATTTTTATATGTAGTCATATAACTATAGTTATAGAGTATAGTTTTATAACTCTTTGGGCATAATTCCAGATTGCTCTCCAAAATAGTTGGATAAGTTCACAGTTCCATCAACAGAGTATTAGTGTCCCAATTTTTTCATATGCTCTCCAACATTTGTCATTTCCCCCTTGTATCATTTAAGCCAATCTCATAGGTGTGAGAAGGTATTTTATAGTTATTTTAATTTGCACTTTTCTAATCAATAACGATTTAGAGCAGTGATTCCCAAAGTGGGTGCTACTGCCCCCTGGTGGATGCTGCAGCGATCCAGGAGAGCAGTGATGGCCACAGGTGCATTTATCTTTCCTATTAATTGCTATTAAAATTTTAAAAACATTTAATTTCCAGGGGGCTAAGTAATATTTTTTCTGGAAAGGAGGTGGTAGGCCAAAAAAGTTCGGGAACCACTGATTTAGAACATTTTTTCATTACTAAATGTAGCTTTGGTTTCTTCTTCCAAAAACTGCCTGTTCATATTCTTAGACTATTTATCAACTAGAGAATGACTCATATTCTTATAAATTGATAAAAATTTATCTACATAGTTCAGTTATGAGGCCTTTACCTAAGAAAATACCTATAATTTCCCCAAGTTTCTACTTTCCTTCTAATCCTGGCTATATTAGTTTTATTTGTACAAAACTCTTTTAATGTAATGTCATCAAAAATGTTCATATTAATCTCTCAATGTTCTCTATCTCTTGTTTATTCAGATTATTTTCCTATCCAGAAATTTAATAGGTAATATATTCCATGTTAATTCTAATTTGCATATGACATCTCCTTTTATGTCTTTGACCCTATCTTGATAAATGATGTATTGTATTGGTCTCTACACTTAGTTTCTGACAGACTGTTTTCCAATTTTCCCAACAATTTTGTCCAAATAGTGAATTCTTATCCCCAAAACTTATATATATGTGTATACACACACACACACACACACACACACACACACACACACATATATATATATATGCTATACCACTGATCCACCATTCTGTTTCTTAGCTAGTACCAGATAATTTTGATAATTACCATCTTATAATACAGTTTAAGATCTGGCAATGCTAGGCCTCCTTTTACATCATTTTCATTCATTCCTTTGATATTCTTTACCTTTTGTTCTTCCAAATAAATTTTGTTATTATTATATCTAGATTCAAAAAAAATTTTGGGGTAATTTAATTGGGATAACACTGAATAAGTGGATTGATTTAATTAGAATTGTCATTTCATTATACTGACTCTTCCTACCTAGTAACAATTAACATTTTCCAGTTACTTAAGTCTGATATTACTTACATAAAACATATTATAATTATGTTCACATATTTCCTGGGTTTGTCTTAGAAGTATACTACTGGGCAAAACCCCTTTCTTGATCTCACCTTGAGAAAAATTTTCCTTTGAATTTATTTTTTATATATTTATAAATCTCCATTTAGTTTCCCCTGATAGAATCTAAATTCCTTGGGGCCAAGGATTGTGTTTTGTCTTCTTGTCCCAATACCTGACACAATGCCTATGAGTAGGTGCTTAGTATATGTGAGTACTTTATTTTATTTTCCATTAATTTTTAAATTTTTTCCAATATTCCTTGATTTGTGTTCCTCTCCTCCCCTCATCCCTCCCTTCTCCCAGAGTTAGGCAGGGATATATATATATATATAATTTTTTAAATAATCATTTGAACCAATTTCCATATTATTAATTTTTAAAAAGAGTAATCCTTTAAAACCAAAACCCCAAATCCTATACCCATATAAACAAATGATAAATCATATGTTTTTCTTCTAGATATCTACTCCCACAGTTCTTTCTCTAGATGCTGATAGCACTTTTTCTCATAAGTCTTTACATGAGTACCTTAGAAAACTTACTTAATAATTGCTTTTTAATTGACTATCACCAGTCTTCCCAATGAAGCCTGGAATTATCACCTTATGGAATTATCTAGACCAATTTCACTTTCTCCTTTGCTTTATTAAAATTAAAAATGTCTCTTTTTAAATTCTTTCCCCTGAAGTATTCTAAATTCAGTAAGAAGTCAACTCCCAGAATCAACTATCGCAATTTTTCCCCCTTTTCCTTTGTTGACAAAATAATTTTACTAAGAATTTCCTAGTGAAATGTGTCCAAAGAAATTCAGTCAGTATTTGTTAAACAATAACTATTTCAAACACTGAACTCAGCTAGGCTGGCAGAGATGAAACTAGACAGTAGATCACATTGAGGAAATTCGTAAGGGAGATAAGGCTAGCATGCAAATAACTCCTCTGCAAATTAGACAGTAATTGCAAAGGAGAAGCTCATACAAAGGACGATGAGAAATCTTAAAGAGTGCCAAGCACTTCACTAAATTAGGTCAAACTCAGAAAGAGCTGCGATTAGTGAGCTCTTAAGAAAATACAGTAGAGAGTGCCAGCTACAGATCCTGTACAAAGAGACATTTGTAGCCAACTTCAACCTTTAAGATCCATCATTTTTTTTTTTTTAATTTTGGATCCTTACTTTACCAATGCAGAATGCAATTCCTCTAGAACTTAGCAAATGATTTTCAAGAGTTGCTGTGGCCTAAAAATTCTTTGCCTTGTGGTTGACAGGATGACTAGCTTCACTGAATTCAGCAAGCCAGTCATTCTCCAAATGACAAATGGTCAAAAGATATGAAAGGGCAGTTTTTAAAGGAAGCAATCCACACTATCTAGGACCATATGAAAAACTCCAAATCACTGATAATTAGAACAGTGCCAAATGGAGAAAATTCAGAGGTCTACCTTAAACCCCTCAGATTGGCATAGCTGACAAAATATGATAAATTCCGGGGGAGCTGTAGGAAAACAGGCACATTAATGCACTGTTGATAGAGCTATGAATTATTGCAGCCATTCTTGAAAGCAATTTGGAACTGTGCCCAAAACATTATGAAACTGTGCATACACTTTGCCCCAGCAATAAGACTGCTGGTCTCATAAGCCAAACATATCAAAGAGAGAAATAGAAGCCATATGCACAAATAATATTTATAGTGACTATTTGTAATAGAGAAGAACTAGAAACCAAAGGAGTACCTAAAAATTAGTGAATAGCTGAACAAATTCTGTTGTATGACTGTAATAGAAAATTATTGTGCTTCAAGAAATTATGGAAGGGATAGTTTCAAAGAAATCTGGAAAGACTTTCAGGAAGTGATACAGAATGAAGTAAGAAGAAGCAGGAGGACAATTATTATAGTAATAGCAATATTATAAAGATGACAACACTTCAGGTTTTAAGGGCTCTGATTTATGCCATGACCAACCATGATTCCAGAACTTTAATGAAGCATGATAAAGAGGTGATGGAGTCAAGATGTCAAAATGCATATATATTGGGCATAGCCAATGCAGGAATTTGTTTGCTGTGACTTTGCTTATTGGTTAACAGTATCTTTCCTATTCTTCCCTCTCCCAATGGGGAAAGTGAAAGGGAGAGAAAATGTGGGAAATTTTAATTCAATTAAACTTTAAAAAGGAATACATCTCTTACCCATATATAAAATCTGTATGATCTGGTTCTCTTCTTGTTTTAATGGTATAAACAATTATAAAGAGACAGAATAAGTGCTTTTTAAGTGAATTACTTTTTTCAAGCCCTTACTTTGTCTTAATAAAAATTCTAAGACAGTAAGGCAAGAGTTAGGCAACTGGGGATAAGTGACACACAATGAGCAAGCATCTGAGGCCAAATTTGAACCTATGTTCTCCCAACTCCAGGTGTGGCTCTCCATCCACTGTGCCACCTAGTTGCTCTTTAAATGAATTTCTTTTTAACTTAAAAGAAAAATAATTTAGCCAGGCTGTAGGCCTCTTCTCAGACTTTCTAGTTTGATAGAACCTGTCAGAGCTTGTGTTCTGTTGGCAGAACCTTTGAGAAGCCTGGGGCAACTCCATGCCTTAGTCAGGCTTGGGAGTAGAACTTTAGATTTGTAGTGGATAATGATTAAGCCTTTTATAAAATTCTTTCTTTCTTCTTTACTTCCTTTTTTCCTTTCTTCTTTTTTCCTCTATTTTTTATATCTTTTTTCACTTTCTTTTTCCCTCTCTTCCTCTCCCTCTCCCCCCTCTCTTCTCCCTCTCTCCATCCCCAACTCTTTGTTGAAAGTTCAAGTTCTTTGGAATGTGAAGGCTAGAAAGATCTACACAAAGAAGTGTGTATGTTTTACATCTTTAGAATGGACATTCACTCTTCCAAGAAATGTTTTACTTCACATCCAAAAAAAACAACAACAAAAACAATCTTAGATGGGTTGTTGGGGAAAATATATCTTGATGGGGCAGCTGGGTAGCTCAGTGGGTGGAGAGCCAGACCTAGAGATGGAAGGTCCTGGGTTCAAATCTGGTCTCAGATACTTCCTAGCTGTGTGGCCCTGGGCAAGTCACTTAACTCCCATTACCTAGCCCTTACTGCTCTTCCACCTTGGAACCAATATACAGTATTGATTATAAGACAGAAGGTAAGGGTTTTTAAAAAATAAAAGAAAATATATCTTGAAAACATAGTCACACTGTCACCATTATTATTATTCCAGGACTTCTTTTGTTGATGAACATAAATGAATGAAAAAATATTTATTAGTTACTTACTATGTGCTAAGGTATATACTAAGGACTAAGTATACCAAATATTAAAGCAAAGACAATCTCTACCCTCAAGAGGCTTACATTCTAATAGGGAAGGCTAAAAAAAAAAAATATATATATATATATGTATATACATAGATAGATAGATAGATAGATAGATAGATAGATAGATAGATAGATAGATATACACACACATATATATACTAGGCTGGTGAAACTATACATACACTTTGCTCCAGGAATAATAACACAGCTAGTCTCATAACCTTAAACATATCAAAAAGAGAAATAGAACCCATATTCACAAATAATATTTATGGTGGCTCTATTTGTAATAGAGAAGAACTGGAATATATATATGTATGTGTATACACACACACACACACACACACACACACTAGCCTTCTCTATTAAAATACATATATATGTAGAGAGAGAGTATGTAGTAATCAAAGAAAAATATTTGGATTCAGAAATTCACAAATATAATGAATGGAGCTATAGGGAGTAGTTTGACACTCCTTTTTTGTAGCAGTACTAATACATGTTTGAATACAGGTTTCAGAATTGGAAAGTGTTGTTGAAATGAGAAAGTATACATCATCAATCTAGAATAAGAGGTCCTAGGAGTGGACACCCTGGATATTTCTCTAAAACAGAGTCCTCCACTTAAGTTAAAGTATGGTACTGAGTTCATTGTAATCTCTAAATCATGGAAGGGAGCCTGCAAGTATTTACTCTTCCAGGGTCCCAATCTGACAGCCCTTAGTTGATATGGAGTTATGGAAAATTTCAGCCTGTTATATTCATATCCTGGGAAATGATGGATGCCACCTTGAATGACAAAGAAGGCAGTTGGAAGATGGAATGTTCTCAGGTGCCATGAGCCAGGGGCAAGTGTCGGTTGGCCTGGCAGTATAAATTCCCCTGACAGCCACTTGAAAGGGGTCTTTTGGTCTTTTGAGTCTTTTTGTCTTGGGTCTTTGGGCTCTTTAGGTCTTTAGATCTCTTGGGTTTTTCTAGCTCTTTAGGTCTCTAGGTCTCTGGGTGGGGAAGGGAGGCCAGGAGGTCTATGAAGAAGAGGGTAGGAAGAATCTGAATATTTCCTGAAGACTGTGAGAGCTAGTGCATCACCAAACACTGATAGTGGAAAGCTGAGAGAATAAGATCACCAACACAGCTACATCAACAGCAGTCCCTATTCTCTGGCTTGGCTGTGGCCAGGCTAGGCCAGAGATGTAGTGGAGAATAAAGCTCCAGCTTCCACTTGATCAATAGCCTCCAGTCCTGATTGTCAACTAATTATAGATATTAGGTTGATAGGGTCTCCAATCCCCATTCCTTATCCTGTTTATGCTTTCCCTGATTATAGATTACAGATAAAGTGAGTTTAACAAGTACCTTCCTGAGTGGTCTTTATATCACGACCCTTGGGGAGGGAGTCAATGCAGTCAGATATCAAACATGATCCAAGGCAAATCAAAAGCCTTATAATAATTTATCCAACCCCAGGTTGGCCCTGAAAGAGTTACCCATCTGCCTAACCTTTCGGGGTCCTCCCCTGGGAAACTGTTAGAGAAAAGGGGAAATTATAACAACTATTAAGGGTGATCAGGGTTGGTGTTCCCCCATCATCTGCAACTAGGGAGAGTACATAGATACATTCACATCACTGTATATCTATAACTCCCTAGGCCCTTTTTGTTTATAATAAGCCTCAGCAAAGTTCATGGGCATGATGTGTGTAGGAAGAGCTGTCTTCTCCCCAGCCCCAAAGGGCCACCCAGGGCTCCAAAATGTGGCCTCAGAATCTGGGATTCCCCACAATCCTATCATACTTTAAGTTTGACAAGGAGAAATATAGAATGCCTTTAGTCTCTTTATGGCTAGAAAAATAGAAGAGAATCCTCTTAGGTTCATAAGATCATACATCTAAATCTGGAAGGAAATTCAGAAGTCATCAAGGACCACCCCTTCATTTTACTTATGATAAAGGTGAGGCCCAAAGGGATCAAGTCCTCTTGTGTCCAAAGTTAGTGAGTCAATCCCCTTTTCCAACATTCCAGAATTCTTTCGCTGTTGGTCTCATGCCTCCATCCTCTGCAAACTTACTTTCCTACTTAACTTAACTCTTCCTTGTAACAATGGAAGAAGAAGTGAATTCAGCTTCTCTGACTTCCAGTTCTGCATTTGTCCCACTATACCACCTTATTCTCAAGTCACTAACATTGAGAAATTCTACCTTCAACAAGTTCTCAGGAACCCAGTGGATAGACATGCCCAATCATCATCGCTTCATATTGGCCAACCAAATGTTAGCATCCTCTCTCTTTCAGTGGTTTCCCATATTCTACAAAGAGCAATACATTTTTTTGACATTTATGAAAGCCACATGACTGATATTTCAGAAATGTAATTTTCCTTTACAATGTTTTTGTTCTTGTCTTCCTGAATCCATCTTTTTTATCTAAATATTATAGACAGTGTATACACAGAACTTAATAACATACTTGTTATCAAGTTCTGAACATGAAAAATAGATATATCTTACACATGTGCAGAAAATAGGTAAGGTGAACAAAGTGGGTTTTAGACACAACTCCTGTTATATGTGACTCCCTTATTCAAAACTAAAGGAAGGCAAGATAGTTAAAGGAGTGCTCTCTGAAATTCTTAATTCTGCCATCCACCAGAGACAGAGATGTAACTAGGACTTCTGGTGCCCAAGGCAAATTCATTTAAGAGAAGCACAGAAGACAATCTCCTCTAGTTATATAGAGGGTCACTAGGAGGGGAACTAGACACATTTCAGGGAATCTGACTCCTGCCCAACCCTACACCAGGAGAGGAAGTCAGGGAGAGGGAAGATGAGACAATGAGCCAGGGACAGAGTAGTCAGGCCAGATGAACCCAGTGGTGGGATATGATTCTCAAAAAGTAAAGCTACATAATGTAGAATCCATATGGAACCACTGTAGTGAGTAAATCAGTGTGCTAGAGGAAAATTCCAGTTACTCTGTCCTAGTTATAGACTTGTGACCAGGGACCAAAGAACATTCATTTGGCTTCCTACCAAAATATTTCCCCCTTTCCCATCTGTTATCTTTCACTCTCAGATTACTTTCCATCTATTCTGTGCATATTTTATACATCTACAATTAATTAGTGTTACTTCCCTCTCACTGGAATGTAAACTCCTTAAGGGCAGACACTGTTTTGTGTCCTTTTTTTTTTGTATCCCAGTAGCCCACAGTGTAAGGATTAAAAAGTTAAAGGTTGCATCCAGAGCAAGGCTGAGGAACTTATAAGAAAGAAAACTAGCCACATTCAGAGGAAGAACTGTGGGAGGAGAAACACAGAAGAAAAACAACTGCTTGAACACATGGACTGATGGGCATATTATTGGGGATGCAGACACTAAACAATAACTCTAGTCCAACTATCAATAATATGGAATTAGGTCTTGATCAATGATACATGTAAAACCCAGTGGAATTGTGCATTGCCTAAGGGGGTTAAGGGGGCTTGGGGGAGAGGGAAAGAACATGAAATATGTAACTATTGGGAAATATTCAAAATAAAAACTTAAAAAAGAAGAAAAAAAATTAAAGGTTGGACTAAATCCTACAATAGTAAGTAGTCATTAAATGCTCACTATTTTATAAGTAGATTATTAAAACAAATAAATTCATGGAGGAGGAAAAATCAACTTGGGATATAATCCAAATAAATGCAATATATGTATATAAATTCATGTCCATATTACCATTACTTGGGAGCAAGGCCATTAGCTTTGGTTCATTCTTATAGAGAATGAACAATGTTGGCAAGGAGCCAACTGGAAAGGATTATGGGCGGCATTTCAGAAAAAAAGTTGAAAGCCAAGTAACAGGAAAAAGCAGACAACATGTTAATAATTGGAACGAAAGAGAAGAACAAAGTTTGAACTCTGATACCAAAGAAGCTAAGACGTTGGTGAAGTCAGATAAAAGGAAACCTTACCAAGGAACAGCGGCGAGTGGGGAGGAAGAAACTCAAAGGTCTCAGTCCTTAAAATTGACTATGGTGGGAATTCAGACACATTTGAAATTTCAGACAAAAAAAAGTCTTAGACAAAGAAATCATGGTGTAACTGCTGGGAGGAAAACTCCAACCCTCAGGAAGAGACCAGGACAAGATTTATGGTGAGATGAAAGAGAAGGAACAGCAAATCCTGTGGCAAAATACACAGCAGAAACACCAAAAAACTAACATCTGAGCATTCTGGAGTACAGAAGAAGCCTTGGTGGAATTGCAGAAACTGTTTTTTTCATGAGAAGAAAAGTAATTTTCCCAAAGAAAAGGTATGAGTTTTGTTTCCAAGAGCTGCTTTTGAATTGGTCACTGCAAGCTGGGCCAGGTTTCCCTTGTCTTTAGCTTCCTTCTGTGGTCACACAGATCCAAAGAGAAGACAATCTAAAAACCTTCCAAACTTGGAGATTCTCTTACCTATAATCATAATATCATCAGTCGTATCTGTATTTTTTTTTCCTCAAAAAAATGAGAGATTTGTTCCCCAGGTAATGATTTGCTCAGCTAAGTTAGGATGCAAGTGCTGAGTTTAGTTTGTAGATTGGAATGGTGAGTTCCATGTGTGACATAAAGGTGTCACTTTCATGGCCAGTCAGAGGCCAGGCTCAGGACTTGGCATACTGGCTAGTGTTTGGGTTTTTTTTTTTTGGTTTATTGTTGTTGTTGTTGTTTTTTGTCTTTGACAGCATTTACTCCGCAATGGTTGTCTCAAAGCTCACAAGGTGAGCAGTATTACAAGTTTAGTGCACCATCTGCATCTGTGGGGGAAAGTAAATGATTCATGGGTTCTTGTTCACTTTACTTCTTCCCTTGTCTACATTTAGTATCAAGTTTACACAGTCTTTTGTCTAGGAATAGTCTTTATCCTTGACTAAGCAATGAACACCCAGAGTTATAACTAACGATTTTCATTCTTGGGGCAAGCAGCACACAATGAACCCTCAAATCAATTTTGTAATTCATAACTTGAAAAATAATAAAAGTAACTAACAAATTCAATGGAGGGAAGACGAATTAGTTACAGTAAGTGTTCATAGATGACTACATATAGTAGCTTCCTTTTTTAATTAATTATTCTTACAACCTTGGCATCAAAAACAATTGTTGCTATCAAGCAGATACATTAAATTTTTGCTCATTCTATATTTCAGTGCCTTTGGCCAGAGAAGAACTTAGTTACAACTGACACTAAATCTCTTCCCTTTTGGTCAATGAGAATCTTAGTTCTAGTGTCTTCACCATGATTGTTTTCCCTTGAAGCCCTTCCACAGACAGAACTAAGTGCTAGGCTGACATGCCTACGACTGTGCTGTAACTTACCTCTACAGCAAAGAAAATCTAAATGAAAAGTAGTGATGGCATTTTTAACTCTTATTTTCTGTCTTAGAATTGATACTAAGTATTGTTTCCAAGGCAGAATAGTGGAAAGGTTTAGGCAATTGGGATTAAATGACTTGATGACAGTCATATACTTAGGAAGTGTCTGAAGCTGGATTTGAACCCAGGACCTCCCATATCCAAGGCTGGCTCTCTATCCACTGAGCCACCTAGATGCCCCTAATGGCCTCATCATTAACTCTCCTTCTATCCCATAACTTTCTTCAAAGGATATTTCGAAGGAATCTCAAAGGATCTTCGAAGGAAATTAAGCAGAGGGGAAGAAAGAAAGAAAAAACTTTCAACAGTGGGAAGGAACCCATCAATTCAAATGTCTGCTGGGTGTCCCTTTCCTCAACTATAAAATAAAGGGGTTTGACTAACTAGCTAATTTCTAAGATCCCTTTCCACTCTATAGAAACAGGATATAAAATAAACAAGCAATAGATTTGGTTTTGCTGTTAAGCCCATAACCTGCAGTATTCACAATAGAGCCATACACAGAAGCTGAATGCTATGAATTTAAAATGTTAAACAAATATTTATTGAGCACATACTAGGAGCATGACACTTCGCTGGTGGTGCCAGGGACCCAAAGATAATTGATGACACCAGGAATGCAATGTGCATCATCAGTAAGGAAGCTCATTCCTCTGTTATTTAGGGGTTTTTAATGGAAGCATCTGTGTACACAATGGAACACCAGTAAGCCAGAGAGAGAGAGAGGGCAGCATCACTTCAAAATTATAAAGTTCCAGACTCTGAACAATACATCTATTAGAGCTCGCCCAGCATCTTTGAAACAGGGCACAAATCTGTTCATCCTACAGGCTCCTTGTTAAGATCGAACAGCCACTGACTATTGTTGAAAAAAGAATCCTCTGCAGCAAGGAAAAAGGGAAAAGAAATATTTGCACGATGGGAATGCTTAGAAGCTAGAAGAAAAATACCAGTAACAGAGAATGCACAAAACATCTTTTATAATATATGTACAGTATATGTGAATCACAGAGATATAGGTAGAATACATTCAGGGATGAGAAGGCAGCCAAAATATAGCCAGGTGAGGTCAATAGAAGGCTAGATTTGAAATCCAGAAATGTGGGATCAGCCACTAGCTGTATAATCACTGGCAAGTCAGTCCTGACCTAACAGAGATTCAAATGTCTCAGAAAGTAATATTTGGTGGGAGGTCCTAGGTTCAAATCCAGCCTCAGACACTTCCCAGCTGTGTGACCCTAGGCAAGTCACTTGACCCCCATTGACCACCCTTACCACTTTTCCACCTAGGAGCCAATACACAAAAGTTAAGGGTTTAAAAAAAAGTGATATTTGGGATACTTAACCTCATGAGGTTGTTGTAAATCCCAAATATGATGATCTATACACATAATTTTTTAAACAATAGATATCATTTATAAATGCTTTGCCTTAATATTTGCAAGGCACTTTGTACATGTTAATTCATTTGATCCTCACAACAACCCTATGACATAAATGTAATTATCTCCATTTTACAGATGAAGAAATCAAGGCTGAAAGGATTAGGTGACTTGCTCAGAATCACACATCAAAGACATGTCTGAGGCAGGATTTGATACCAGGTCTTCATAACTAGAAGTCCAGCATCATCTGTTCTCTTACTCAGGTGCTCTTAAAATGCTCAATAAATGTCAGTTTTTACTCATTAATATTATCAGTCATTGTGGTACAGAGATAATAAGGCAGAGCAAATGAAGAGATAACTAACAAAACTTACTTTACCAAAATTTTCAGGCCACCAGAGTGTGTTTATGTACATATACAATACACTTATTTATGGAAAGTATATACAATTTTATGTACATATGAATATATATAAACAAGCATATATATGTATATATTATTTATTCATATATGTATAAATTTTAGTCAGATAGGCCAGAAGAATTTGTCATATTTGTCCCTGTTAAGTCATTTTCTAGTTGTGAACAAGTCTTCATGACTGCATTTGGGGTTTTCTTGGCAGAGGTACAGGAGTGGTTTGCTATTTCCTTCTCCAGCTCATTTTACAGATGAGGAAACTGAGGCAAACAAAGTAAAGTGACTTGCTCAGGGACACACAGCCAATAAATGTCTGACGCTGGATTTGAACTCAGGAAGATGAGTTCTGACTCCAGGCTTGGCGCTCTATCTACTGCAACACTTCCCTTGCCCTCTTGGTAGATGATTATAAACCAAGAAAAGCAAATAGTCAACTAACACCAGCCAACACAGACAAACAAGTCACAAAGAGAACTATCAGATCAAATGAGATGGCTGGAAATCCACATGGTATGAAGTTAAAATGAACTTTTTTAAAGGACTATAGCTTTTATTTCTTAAATTTTTATATTTTATTTTAATTTCACTACCCATGTGCTTTGGAAGTTAGGGAAGGGGGACATGCATTGTGGAGTAGGTACATCTTGGGAACTTCCTTGAATTAGCTTGACATTTTTGATATCACTCTTGGGATGGGTGACCCAGGCTAGCTTCAGCTCAGGTGGTTCATTTAGGAATAGCTAACTTGACTCTAAGGGTAACTCTGGAGTCAAGAACAAAGATCAGGGAGTCATCCAATCAGTGAGGCTGGATCAGTCATAGGAAGCCAAGGAGTAGAAGTGCTGTAAATGGACAACTCTGTATCAGAAAGTCCATTAGAGAAAGACCTGAGAAGTCAACATTCTGAAAGGTCAAAAGACATACCATCAACAATACAAAATTCTTTAGAACTTTGATAGCTATGGCAGGGATGATAAGAACCTGGGAGCTTCTATTATCTTATAAACCTGGAAGTTTGGGGCTACCAATTCATCCCTGTTCCTCCTAATTTCACTAAACAGATTCAATTCAATAAGCATTTATTAAATCACCACAATAAGCAGAATACTCTATAGAACCGTACTTAGTTTAAATTAGACAGTCCCTGAATTCATTTGACAAAGTCTCCTACTATTTTGTTATAAAAATGTAGATCTCAGAACTCGTTGGATGACCAAATCCAAAGAATAGTTATAATTAGAATGAGGTAGATCTCCAATGAACAGCCTCAGGGTTCTGTTTTGTTTATAATTTTTGTCAATGGTTTTGATGGAGACTTAGATAGCATACTTATCAAATTTGAAGATCACACAAAACTTGAAGGGGTAAAAGTTGTTAGGTGATAATCAGGACTGAAAAAAAAAAATGTCTCCCCAGGGCAAAACAATCCGTCAAGTCTAATTAGTTGGGACTTGATCAAAATAATGAAAAATCCTCCACTTGGTCACAAAATCAAATTATCCAAGTATGAAATTGGGGGAGGCATTTTGAAACAATAGTTCATGTGAAAAATATCTGGTTGTTTTAGTAAAAAAAAAAAAAATGGAGAGGCAGCTAGGTTGGTCAATGGGGGTCTGGCATAAACTATATGATTCTGGACAAGTCACTTAACCCCAGCTGCCTAGCCTGTACCCCTCTTCTACCTTGAAACCAATATCTAGTATTGATTCTAAGACAGAAGGTAAATGTTTAAAAAAAAAGTGGACTAATACAGATTAACTGATAGTATTACTTGGTGGGTTAGGAATTAGCTTAATAGTGAGTTCCAAAAAAAAAGATGGTTAGTTCCAAAAAAAAAAAAAAAATGGTTAGGAGTTCTCTGTGGCAGAGAAGTAGCTTGGTATAGAATAAAGATAAATGGCTCCGAAATCAGAAGATTTGGTTTCAAATCCCATCTCTGATGCTGTCTGTTTGACTTTCAGGTAAATCACTTAATCGGGGATTCTTGGCTACCTCCTCTATATAATTCAGGAGTAGGACTAGATGGACTCTGTGGTCTCATTCAACTCTAAATCTAGGATTCTTTTAATGGAGAACTCCAGTAAGGTAGTCCCAATAATCTGTTCTGGTTACCATTTTTTTTAGTTACTAGGTTAATTTAGCTATTTAGATAAAATCTTGGTATCCTCATCAAATTTATAGGTGGCACAAAGATGGGAGAGATTAACACCAGATGCAAAAAATTTTAGATAAGATAAAATAACCAAATAAGATGATATTTAATAAGATTGATTATAATTTCTTATACTTGGATTCAAAAATTCAACTTCATAAGCATGAGAAAAATGGTTAGACAGCAGTTTGTCTTTTAAAGAACTAGGAGGGTTATTGTACTGAAAGTTCCTTATAGATTAATATGTGATATGGCAGCCAAAAAATTTTAACGAAATCATGCACTGCATTTATTCTTTTTCAGTGTCTATAATCAATTTTGTTTTAATATAATCTAAATACACACCATTTAGAAAATAACAAGAAAATGTTATATATAAGAGCTGATGCTATTACATTTGGATAAAGCGGACAAGTTCTTGCTACTAGCATACATAGTCCAGGAAACCCCACCGAGGAAATCTAATATATTGGAATAGATGTTGTGGCATTTGGCCCAGAGTTTGGCCACTGAAATTGTCAGTGTATGATAATAGATGTAAAATTTAATGGGCTACCCTACAACCATTAAGACTTCTTATGCATCCAATATCTAACATTTTTAGTAGACAGTCATCACGAAGGTCCAAATCTTCAGGAATAATCTGCAGTGCTAATCTTGCAAAGAAAATATCAATCTCAAACATAGCTTGATAACTGGGACGAATGCCTCCTCAACAGCCCTTAAATCTTTTGCTTCTTCCTGTAGAAGGTTGTTTTTTTTTTTTTTCATAGAATTTTTCATAGAATGAGATGAAAAAGTCGCATCAAGATCAGCACCTTTTGTATGAACTCCTAATCTGTAGGATCCCGATGTAAAAAAATTTCCCCGAACGTTTTCATTTACAGAGTGTGGAAGATTCTGAGCTGCAGTCCCTATTTCTCTTCAAAAACCCCAGAGGGCTTTAGGATTTCAATTAGTTTCTGGGCGAGTACGCAGGCTGTCTCTTTGGAGGCCGCTAAACGGATGGGAGAGGTAATACCATAATGCTTCTGCGGCGGCTATGTTTGTTATGATCCTTGGGTTGTAACTGGAAAAGGCATAGTCCCCCGCGCCGGCACAGCCCACTCACTTCCCGACACCCCCTTCTCCCGCCTACCCTTCCTCCCTCCCTCGCTCCCTCCTCCTCCTCCTCCTCCTCCCCACCACCACCTCCTTCAGCCGCGGGAACGATCTGCTGCCTCAGCCCTAGCTCCAACCCCACTCCCGTGCGGGCGCCCGCTGCTTTAAGCACTTCCTCTTCCTCTTCTTCCTAACTTCAGTGCACTGCATTGAGAGCACATAGTAAGAAATGATGAGCAAGTTAATTTTGGGAAAACATGGAAAGACTTATATGAAATGATGAAGAGTGAAACAAGCAGAACCAAGAGAACATGCTATACAGCCGCTGAAATATTGTTTGAAGAATGACTTGTTATGTATCTGCCACCAAAGAGTGGATGAATAGAAATCAGTAAGATTTAGTTTTATATACACATATATCTTTGTCAGATGATACCTTCTATAATGGGGGAGAGGAGGTAGGGGAGGGAGTTAACTGGGTATTTTAATGAAATGAACCAATGAATTTATTTTAAAATTTTTTAAAGAAAAACATAGTTGGGGGCAGCTGGGTAGCTCAGTGGATTGAGAGTCAGGCCTAGAGACGGGAGGTCCTAGGTTCAAATGTGACCTCAGACACTTCCCAGCCGTGTGACCCTGGGCAAGTCACTTGCCCCCCATTGCCTAGCCCTTACCACTCTTCTGCCTTGGAGCTAATACACAATATTGACTCCAAGACAGAAGGTAAGGGTTTAGAAAAAAAAAAAAAGAAAGAAAGAAAAACATAGCTACCATGACAAAGGAGGCAAAAGGTTCACTGTACTCAGGTCTGGCCAGAAGAAACAAAAATACAAACAAAAATGGTTTTACTTTGAGGGCCACATTTCTAGAAGGATTTTAATAAACTGGAGAACTTACAGAGACCAGCCTAGAATTTGAAATTCATGCCATATGTGGATCAGTTAAAAGAACTCAGGGAAGCAAAGTAGTTAGGTGCATAGAATGCTAAACTTGAAGTCAAGAAGACTCATCTGAGTCACTAGCTATGTGACCCTGGGCAAGTCACTTAACCTTGTTTGCCTCAGTTTCCTCATCTATAAAATGAGCTGGAGAAGGAAATGGCAAACTAGACCAATGTATGCCCAAAAAATCCCAAATGGGGTCCCAAAGAGTCAGACAGCCTGAATAATAACAAAGGAACTCAGGTTGTGTTTTTTTTTAAACCCTTGTACTTCTGTGTATTGTCTCATAGGTGGAAGATTGGTAAGGGTGGGCAATGGGGGTCAAGTGACTTGCCCAGGGTCACACAGCTGGGAAGTGGCTGAGGCCGGGTTTGAACCTAGGACCTCCTGTCTCTAGGCCTGACTCTCACTCCACTGATCTACCCAGCTGCCCCCAGGTTGTGTTTTGCTTGGAAAAGAGAAGTCTCTAATATTTCTCTAATGGATATAAAGCTATCTTCAAGCACTCAAAAGACCGTCATGTGGAAGAGGGGTTAAATTTGGATTTTGGGATGGAATTTACAAAGAAGTAAATTTATATAAGTAAAAATTCCCTAAAAATCAGAGCTAGCCCAAAGCAGAATACACTGCCTGGGAAGCTAGTGCTTTCTCCTTCACTGAACTCCTTCGGGAAAAGGCTATCTGATCACTTGTTATCCCAGATATTCTTGTTCAATATGGGTTCGACAGGATAGCTACTGATGTCCTTTACGCTTCTGGAATTTTGCAATCTCATGACTATTAGTTAATGATACAACAAACTTAAGTACTGAAATGGATGTGATGTCATCCCTTTGGAAGTTTCCACCAATGAAATAGATGGCAACTAATACATGTTTTCCCATTCTATGTGGCTCTTATGTCCTTGAATAAGTTCACAGAAGAGTATGTGCTAAATGTTCACTACATTAATTTAAAATAAAAAATATTACACTGTTTTTAAAATATTTTTTTATTTTAAATTAATGTAGTGGAGAAGGAAATGAATGGAAAACAACTTTGGTATCTTTGTCAAGAAAACCCCAAATGGACATTAATGCACTGCTAGTGGAGTTCTGAATTGATCCAACCATTCTGGATGGCAATTTGGAACTGTGCCCAAAGGACTTTAAAAGACTGTTTACCTTTTGATCCAGCCATACTACTGCTGGTTTATACCCCAAAGAGATAATAAGGAAAAAGACTTGTACAAAAATATTTATAGCCGCGCTCTTTGTGGTGGCAAAAATTTGGAAAACGAGGGTATGCCCTTCAATTGGAGAATGGTTGAACAAATTGTGGTATCTGTTGGTGATTGAATAATATTGTGCTCAAAGGAATAATGAACTGGAGGAATTCCATGTGAACTGGAATGACCTCCAAGAACTGATGCAGAGTGAAAGGAGCAGATCCAGGAGAACATCACACACAGAGGCTGATACACTGTGGTACAGTTGAATGTAATGGACTTCTCTACTACCAGCAGCAATGCAGTGATCCAGGGCAATTCTGAGGGACTTATGAGAAAGAACGCTATCCACATTCAGAGGAAGAACTGTAGAAGTAGAAACGCAGAAGAAAAACAACTGCTTGATCACATGGTTCGATGGGGATATGATTGGGGATGTAGACGCTAAATGATCTATCACCCTAGTACAAATATCGATAATACGGAAATAGGTCTTGAGCAATGACAAATGTAAAACCCAATGGAATTGCCTGTGGGTTATGGGAGGGGGATGGGAGGAGAGGAGGGAAAGAACATGAATTGTGTAACCATGGAAAGGTTTTCTTAATTGATCAATAAAAAAAGATTAAAAAAAAAAAAAAAAAGAAAACCCAAATGGGATCATAAAGTATCAGATACAACTGAAGTTACTGAAAAAACAATGATCCGCCATAGAAACCAAAACAACAAATTAACTTTAGACTGCATGAAGAGGGGCATAGCACCCAGAATCCATAGTACTCTTCTCTGGTTATATTAAAACTGGAGTTTTGCATTTAATCTTGGGAGCAACTTTTTTAGGAGATGCTGAAGAGCTTTAAGAAGAGGGCAACCAGCATAGTGAAGTGACTGGAGTGAAGTGAACATGTCACACCAGGAGTGGTTGAAAGAACCAGAGATATTTAGTTAGGAAAAGGAAAGACTTAGGGGAAAAGATGATAGATTCCCCAAGCATTTGAAGGGCTGTCATGTGGATGATGGTTCAGATTTCTTTTGATTAGTCCCAGAGGGCCAAACTACTAGCAATGAGTGGAAGATTTTGAAAAATCTATTTAGGCTAAAAGCAAGGAAAGGTTTCCTAACAATTAGAGCTATCCCCAAATGGAATAAACTATATAAGAAGAGAGTGAGTTCCTCCTTAAGAGAGAGAGAGTTCTTTAAACAAAAGCTGGATGATCATTTATTGAGATATTGTAGGTCAAATTCCTTTGCAGGGACTTGTGTTATTTAGTATAAGAGGTGCTGAAGTTAGAATAATAAAGGCTAAATTTTGATTCCCAGATTAAGCCAATTACTTGCTCTGTGAGTTTAGACAAGTGATTTAATCTTCCTTGTCCTACATTTCCTCCTTTCTTAAATGAAAGGAATAGACACATGACCTCTGAGCTCCTTTTCAATATGGAGATTCTTTGACTTGTGGAGCCTATTAATTACTGGAGGAATGATAATAATATCTACCATTTATATGAGATAGCTAGGTGGCACAGTGGAAAGAATGCTGGCCTTGGAGTTGGGAAGACCTCAAATCCAGCCTCAGACACTTCCTAGATGTGTAGCCCTGGACAAGTCACTTTGCCCTGTTGCCTCAGTTTCTTCATCTGTAAAATGAGCTGAAGAAGGAAATGGAAAACTATTCTAGTATCACAACAAAGAAAACCCCAAATGGGGTTGCATTTTATTCATGACTGAATAACAAATCTTCCCCCCCCATGGTTACATAATTTTTGTTGTCTTCTTCCCCTTTCCCTTTCCTCCTTCCAAAACTGACAAGCAATTTTTTTTAACCCTTACCTTTCATCTTAGAATCAATACTGTGTATTGGTTTTGAAGCAGAAGAGCATTAAGGGCTAGGCAATGGATGCTAAGTGACCTACCCAGGGTCACACAGCTAGGAAGTATCTGAGGCCATATCTCTGGACCTCCTATCTCTGGGTCTGGCTCTCAATCCACTGAGACACTCCCGTGACAAGCAATTTCACTGGGTTATACATATATCATCACTCAATTCCTATTTCCATATTAGTTATTTTTGTAATAATCTTTTAAAACTAAAACCCCAAATCATATACCCATATAAACAACTGATAAATCATGTTTTTTTCTGCATATCTAGTCCTGCAGTTCTTTCTCTAGATGTGGATGGCATTCTTTTTCATAAGTCCCTCAGAGTTGTCCTGGATCATTGTATTGCTTTTAGTAGCAAAGTCAATTACATTTAATCATCCCACAATGTTTCAATTACTGTATATAATGTTCTCCTGGTCCTGCTTATTTCACTCTGCATCAGTTCATGTAGGTCTTTCCAGAACAACAAAATATTTATATGGCACATTAAACTTTGCAAAGTGGTTTACATGTATTATCCCTTTTAATCATCATAATAAGATCAAATATAGTTAATTATAATACATGATATTATATAATAAATCTCTTTGAGAGACATAGAAAAGTGTGCTGATAAATGACAACAAACTGGGGTAAGGGGATATACATGGGACACATCTTGAAGTTAAATCTGTACTACTAACATTTTATCTATTACTTTCTTAAGTTTAAACAATCAACAAAATAATAAATCAAAACCCAAGACCCAATGTGTAGTGTTTGCTGTAAATGTTCTCATTGAATACTTAACCATTTATTGTCTTAAAACCAGTACAAGCTGCTTCCAGAACACCAGTTCAATTTATTAAACATTCATGACATTCTATTATGTCCCAGGCATTGTGCTAAGTGCAGGAGATACAAATAAGAAAAAGAAAAAAGATTGTCTAAGCCCCTAAGGAGCTTCCAATCTAATAAGGGAAGACAGTATACATAATGAAACACTAAAGAGAGAAGAGGGAGTGACAGGGGGATACCAAGGACCAAACATTCAAAACTAACTAAGAGTTCCTCATGGAAAATTAATTAATTTGGAAAGTTCTGAGCCCTAGTTTGGGGAGGAGTTTATCACACCATCCCCAGCCTCCAATCCCAAACCTTCCTCTCCCAAGGGAAGAGACAATAGAGTATTCTAAGAAGGTGCTGAATATCAAAAGTTGAGTTGCTGTACAGGTTGATGAGATTTCAGGAGATCACCTTACCCTAGGGTGACATGATATTTGGAGGAGAAATCAAGCAGAATCATAGATGGAAAATAGACACACAACTGGGTGAAGACAAATTCTGGGAGATTATGGTGCCTAGGACATAACAGGCATTTAAGTTTGTTGAATCCAACTGAACTGGATCTGAGAAGTGTGTAAAGTATTTTGGCTTCTGTATGATCATTCCTTTTAGAAAGGACACTTCCTCTATACAGAGAGAAATAAATCTAGAAGATACTCTGAATGTTGCTTGGCCTTAAAAGTTCCAACCTTCTGGTTTCTAGAAGTTTTCTAGACCAATATATCTACCATCTGTGTTCTTAGTTGTCTCCTCTACTTTGTGGTGGTGTTCCTGCAAACTGGGAACGTCAGAAAAGGAAATGGAAAAGGAAAAAGAGACTAGAAACAATTATTTGTCCCCTGTCTTCCATCAGAAATAGAGGAAGACATCAATCTCCTTCACCATCCAAGACTATCTTGTTTCATCCAAGGGGGAAGCCAGCAATTCTCATTTCTTCTTCCTCACAGGTCAACCCACAATTCTATACTCGATGGAGTAAGGTGTGCCTTTGTCATCTTATTCTGCCTGTGCTTGTTGGTTCCCATGCAAAATCATAGAGAAGCAGCCAAAGGAGAATAGAAGGGTAAGGAAGACAAAGACCTCTTACTGGTAGCAGCAGAAATGATTCTCCATTGAACAATATGGTTGGGGATTGTTAGAAATTTAAATGGCTAAAAGTTAGCTTATAGGTTTCTATAGCCTTAAGACCATGGAAGTATTTCATCAGAAGACTAGCCCAGCAATAAACTAAACTGAGAAGACAGGAGTGGTAAGAGTAGAGATGAAGCCAATGCCATTCTCCCCAAAAAGCCCAGAATCACAGGAGACATCAACAGTTACCTCCACAAAATAGCCTGGCCACATAATAAACTTGGATGGAGCAGAAGAACTACTTAAAGCTCCCAGATATCAGCAGACCACAAGAACAGGACTATATGTCCTTAGAATCCCCTTTAAGTCAGGGGCAATCACTTCTTGATTTCCATGGGTAAATTATCGGCATTGCTGGCATAGCTAAGGACTGCTGCAATCTTGGTTTATGATTCTTAATGATACACTCGCCCACTCTGCCCAAGTAAGGATGTCATTGACATTAATACTGCTGACATTTACTCTCACTGGAAAGGAAGGGAAACTTTTGATATATCAATGACTCTGGCGTGAGGTCTTAGGAAAGGTCAATCTTCCCAGGAGGAGGACATGGTGTAGGTGTTGGACTATGCAGTGGAATCTAGAAAGCCACCTCCACTGGATACCTGGAATTCCACTATTAGTGACTCATTTCTTTGGGTTTGACAGTAGAGTCAAACTTTAAATGATTAATATCTTAATGAAAAAGACTTTGACTAATCACTTACCTCTGGTGGGAGGGAAAGAAAAGAGATTAAGCTACCAAGTTTGAAGCTAAGTGCTTTATAAGTAATATTTCACTAGGAAGATCATTGGGAAGCTGGCATAAGATGATGTATAATAGGGATGGATATAGGGAAGCCCCAAAAGAAGTGATCAATGGGGTACTCCTCACAGTTTAACTCAAGTTTGGAAATCACTGGCACTATATTAACTGATAAAAAAATACTAACACCAATATATGTATGAAGGATAAATGAAAGCAGTGTTAAAGTGGATTTTACTGTGAAGATTTGAATTTCCATTAAAAAATTAAAACGAGTAGTGTGTTTGTGTGCAAAGCAGAGGGACGGGGTTCATGGGGTCTTCTGCCCCATCCCCTAGACAGGCAAAAAGGAAAGATGGTGGCGAAGACAGTTATCTCTCTGTTTTAGGGAAGAGGAGATGCAAGCATATAATTATACCTCTGCCTCAATAATGGACCACCAAATTTCCTGAGAGAAGCAGCTAAGTCTTGATTCAGAATGGTCTCTTCCACGAGTCTTAGAAGTGATGTCTTCTCTTCTCAGAGTGAAGTGGGCAGCAGGAAGGACAAAATGAAGATGAAAAATAAGACCTTTACTGGCTATTTCAGTACTTTTGCCTGATTGGAGTTTCAGAATATTAGAGACACGGATATTCAAAAGTAAGTATAGAATGCCTTGCATATTTTTTGGTCTGATTCCACTATTTGGGATTATCATGCCAATTAGAGAAATGAGAGCCCACTGTAATTCTCACAACACATTGAACTAACCTTACAATGCCTTGGAAATGTTGTCTGATCTGATAGCCTTTGTAATTTCTTTGTCTTACATTTGCCTCAAGACAGAATTCTAGGCCAGTGACTGATTAGCTAGTAATGGACTCATATAGGTGACATGTTTTGGCAGATAATTAACTTCAAGCTAGCTAGTTCCATTGGTCAAAGCATAGCATTTATGAGATCAAGCTCCTGGGTCACTTTGCACAGTAGAAGAATTAAAGTTTGATGACTGGGTTATCTTAATGGGTTCTCCCTCATTGGAGATCCCTAAGCAAAGACTGGAAGACTGCTTATTGGTTATGTCATAGAAGGGATTCTTTTTCAGGTAATGTCTGGACTCTGTAACCACTGATGTCCTTTTTCACTCTGAAATTTTTTGCTCCTGACACTCTCACCCCTCTACTCCATGCATTTTCACTGGCTGCCCCCCTTTCCTGGTAATTTTTCCCTCTTCATCCCCACCTCCTAGCTTCCCTGGATTCCTTCAGCTTCCAACTAAAATCTCAGTTTCTACAAGAAGTCTTTCCCACTCCCTCTTAATTCTACTGCCTTCACTTTGTTGGTTATCTCCTATTTATACTATATTTCACTTTTCTTGTGCTTAGTTTTCAAGTTGTCTGACCCCCATCAGACTGTGAACTCCTGGAGAAAAGGGACTGTTTTTTGTCTTTCTTTGTATCCTTAGAACTCAGAATAATACCTGACACATAGTATGCACTTAACAAATTATCATTGACTTGACCGCTAATTGCACTCTTGATCCCAAATGACCTTCTCACAAATACATGTCCCAGTTCATACTGGGGTCCTGGCATGGAAGAATTTCATCATAATCTGTCACCAACAAACAAAAGAATAATTGAGTGTTTGTGTCTTGTTAATCATAAGTCTTGTGTTGTCTGACTCTGGGTGACCCCATTTGTGGTTTTCTTGACAAAAACACTGGAGTGATTTACCATTTTCTTCTTCAGCTCATTTTTCAGATGAAGAAACTGAGGCAAATACGGGTAAAGTGAATTGGCCAGAGTCTTTCAGATAATAAGTGTCTGAGGGAACTTGCATCTCTCTATCTCTAGCCCCAGAGCTCTATCCACTCTCCCATCTAGCTTCCCATAAATTTCTTTCAAATGGCAAAAAGAAATTCTTCCCCTGAGCAGTCTCCTCTTTATCACTAACTAGCTGTGGAACTTTGGTTAAGTTTCTTCAGCTGTAAAAGGAAGGAGTCTGATGGACTTAAGCAATGGCCATGGTCCCTTCCAACACTAATATCTATGATTATATGGTTATTAACCCTGGAATCAGAGACTCCAAGTTCAAATGATGCTTCCATCTCAACTCTGTGACCTTAGACAACTGTTTAATTTCTCTAAGTCTCGGTCTCCTCTTCTGCAATAATGAGTGAGCTGGCCTAGCTGGCTTCCTTGGACCCTTCTAGTTCTATATTATGATCCTGTGATTATTTACCCTGGCAGCTATCTGCTAAACAAGGCTTACACTATAATTATCCTTGGGATCACACTGCCCTCTAGTGTTTTATTATCAAAGAATCATTAAAATCTATTGCAAGAGGTCATTTCAATTTGGGGGGTCATAGATCTAGAGCTGGAAAGACCTTAGAGAACATCTACTCCAAACTTCTCACTTTCCAGATAAGAAAACTGAGGCCGAATGAATTTATCTGAGACAGGATATTAAACTTATTTGAAGTATTGGAGAAGCATCGCTGACTCTTGTCAGAGGTCTGAAGAAGCATCGCTGACTCTTGTCAGAGGTCATCTACTCCAGATCTTTAGTAAATATGTGATTTTGGACAAGTTACTGAACCATCCTGGGCCTCAGTTTCCTTATCTGTAAAGTGAAGACCTTGACCCTTTGCAGTCCTAAATTTATGATCCATCACGATAAATTCCCAAGTACTATCCAAATTCTTTTGAGAAATTTTGCATCAATTTGTGGTGATTGTTTTTTAATATAAAAATTCCTGTTGTAAACATACTTACTTGTGAATGTGAGAAAGCTAGATGTATTATGGTAGGGGAGAAATTCTGAGCTTGGAATAAAGAGAAATGTAAATTTAAATCCTGGTTCTCATACTTTCTAACTGTTTGACCCTGAGCATGTCACTTAACTTTGAGGCTGAACCTCATCTCCAAAAAGGGGACAATGCTATCTGTAGGAACGATGGGCAATCATTGCAAAGGCATAGAGATAAGATCATGTTGAGGAGGAGCAAGTAGCTCAATATGGTTGGGCCATAGAGTGTTGGAGAGGTGGAGGATATGTAAGAATAGAAAGGTAGAAAAAGCCAGGATGTGAAAACCTTTAAATGCCACAACAAAGGAGTTTATAGTTGATGTCAGAGGCAACAGGGAGTACCTGGAGTTTGTTGAACAAGGGCCTGAATGAGTCAGATTTTGGATTTAGGAACACTGTCCCAATTTTTCAGCTGTGTGGAAGATTGGAATGTGAAGAATCTTGAGGTATGGTAAGCAAATAACAGGCTGTTATAAGAACCCAGGGGGAAAATAAAGGTCTGAAACCTAAATTATAGATAGAAAAGTGGCATTATCTCCTGTATATGGAGTGATCAGGAGAGGGAAGTTGAGGATTATCTGATGTGGTAGTAAGGCAGTAGAAAAGAAAGATGAGTTTTTGAGGATAGTAATAAACTGTTTTCAATATGTTAAGTTCAAGTTGTCTGTAGCACCTCTAGTGTTGTTGTTCAGCCATTTTTCAATCTTGTCTGACTTTTTGTGACCCAATTTGAGATTTTCTTGGCAGAGATACTGGAGTGATTTGCTATTTCCTGCTCCAGCTCATTTTTAAAGATGAGGAAACTGAGGCAAATAGGGTTAAGTGACTTCTCCAAGGTCACACAGTTAGTTAAGTTGGATTTGAACTCAAGGCAATGGGTCTTCCTGACTCCAGGTCCAGGGCTCTTTCTACTTTGCCACTCAGGGGACCAGGACCTCTAGTATGAAATATTCAAAAGACAATTGAAGATGTGGAACTGGGAGCTCAAGAGAGAAACTAGGGAAGAATATTTAAATCTGAGTCACTTGCATAGACATATCAATTGATCCCATGGGAGCTGATAAGATCCTTGAGTTAAATGGTCTAGAAAAAGAGAAGAGAGCTCAAGATAGAGTCGTGGGCAACACTCAAGAGTTAAGATGATGAGCTGATAAAGTAGACAGAAAAAGAAAGGTCAGCCAAATAGAAAGGGAAGCAGGAGAAAACATTGTCACCAAAACCCAGAGGATCCAGGAGGAGAAAGAGGCCAACCACAAACAGCATCCCAAATTGCAGAGGTGGAGAAGATGGTAGGAACAGCAGAACTGCTTATGGCACAGTGATAATGAGTTCATTGATTCAGCTACCATGGACCACTCAGCTTTTCTGTTTTTGACACTCAAAGGCAGCAGCCCCAACCCTGCTCAGGTTCCATGTCTACTGTTTGTTTTTCATTTAAAGGCACCTATAGGATTGTGCAGACAGAATGCTATGCTAGTGGTCATGCACAGAGAGATTCTCATGAAGAATATCCAAGCAGTGTCCAAAAGGATTCAGGCAGCCTTTTCCCCTGCCTTTTCCCCTCAATCACATAGACTTGAAGAGGGTTGAAGGGCATATAAGGAGTTCTGAGAAGCTACTGAGAAAAGGGAGCCATGAGAACATCAGGGACTTCTCAGCGATGGCGATAACAATGGAATTAATTGAGACTGCTCCCTTTCCCCAGAATGCTGTGATCTGGACACTGACTTTCCCAAGGTCACCAATTCTTCTTACTCAACTTCCTCTGTTACTGGAGTGATGCATTTGAGGTGCCTTTGATTCTTTGGTAATTGCATCTGATCTTCAGGAAGGAAGGAACCGACACCATGTATTTTCTTGTTTACTAGCCTCAGATGTGAGTTGCTTTTCTGCTTTTTATTTTTGTAAACCTGCCCTGTGTTCAAGTGATTATTGGTAGTGTGATACATACAGGGAAACTGAATACCCCTACAAGAGGAAGAGAATCAAAACAAATACAAATAGTCACGGGATTTTCCAGAGTGGAGACGAGAGAAAGAATATAATTATTGACGAGCCTTCAAGATTGAACCTGGTGATGGGCTATGGATTATACTAGTAATATCAGTGATATTTACACAGCATCTTAAGGTTTGCAAAGTTCTTTATATGCCTAAACCTATTTGGAATTCACAACAACCCTGAGAAGCAGATGCTATTGTTACCCCCATTTTACAGAAAACTGAGACAAAGAAGTGGATGACTTTCTTGAGTGTGGGGCAGGATTTGAACCCTGGTCTTCAGACTCTACATCCTCTACTCCTGCATATACTCAATTGTCCCTGCATGAATTACACAGTCTTGTTTGTGCTTCCTTCTCTTGAATATCCCCAGTACTCTTTGTATCAAATCAACTCCTGATTCTAATTTTTCTTTTGGCCTCCATCACTTAGTTCTCCCCTTACCTGCCATACAAGAGATAAGAACTGGCCCTGAAGTTAAGGAATCTCCTTTTTAATGCTTATGACCTGTATGACTATAGACAAATCAGTCAGCCTTCCTAGCCTCAGTTTCCTTATCTGTAAAATGAGAAGGTTTGACTAGATAGTCTCAGAGGTCTCTTTCAGCCTTTGATCTATGATTCTATAATCCTAATTACAAATCTTCTATAGGAGACTTCCTTCACCTGAAAAAAAAATGAATGTATTTATATGTTTTTATATATTTATGTATTTATATATGTGTATATAAATATACATATACATATATAAATTATATACGGATATAAATATATACTTATATTTATAGACACATGAATATATTTATATGTGTATTTATGTATTTATATTTATACACATATGAATACATATATACACATATGTCTATATTTATATGATGTTTTTATTTTGTTATGCACACGTTTATATGCATATTTAATGTATTTCATATTATATTTTATTAATTTTTGCATATTTATATGCACATTTAACATAATATTATGTTTATATTATGCATATATTTATAGGTATATTTAATATATTTTATGTAATATTATATTTTATATTATGCATATATTTATATGGGCATGCATATGTGTATATTTTAATGTGTTATACATATGTAGTTTATATATTTATAGCCATATATTTACATGTTTGATATATTTTATGTATACATATATATTTTTTTGTTGCATGTATGTGTGTATATGTAATATATGCTCAAGGATATGACTCTCCTAAGTACTTTATCTTTTCTATCCAGGCAGTACAAAATATTCTATATCATGTTTTCATCAGACACTTACTAAGCACCCACTAAATGCTGTGCAGTATACTAGGTGGCATAAGAGATGGAAAATCAGTAAAGCTTGCCTTCCAAGCCCTGTGGTGGAGACAGACGGGTCTTGGAATCAGAAGGCTAAAGTTGGGGTCCTCGCATCGGAGCTTGTCATTTTTATGACTTGGGCAAGTCATGGAATCTCTTTTGAACTTGGTTGCCTTCATTTGTAAAATAGAGAATATAATAACTATAGTGCTTTAAGGTTTACAAAGAGTTGTTCTTATTCTCATTTTACAAGTGAGGAAACTGAGGCAGATAGAGATTAAGTGACTTAGGGAGGGTCACATAGCTTTCAAATATCTGTGGTCTGACTTGAATTCAGAGCCTTTCTGATTCCATGTCCTGTGCGCTATCCTCCACATTACCTAGTGCCTCAGTAACACAGGCACTATCTATTCTCACAGGGTTATGAGGAAAGCACTCTGTAAACTTGTCACTTGAAATAGAGGCTATTTTAAAAAATTAATAGGTTTAAATATTAATTATTACATAATACTAACAATATATTGCTATTTATATTTTCATAGTTTACATAATTATAACATAATATTGTTAATATATATTATTAATATGATATTAATAATAATAATTTGAAATTGATAGAATTTATTTTCAGACCCTCCCTCCTCCTCCCCATCATAGAATCCAGCAAACATATATATATATATATATATATTTCATATATATATGTACATACATATATATATATGAGAGAGAGAGAGAGGGAAAGAGAGAAAGAGAGACTATGTCTTTTGTGTTTCCATTCAGGAAGTAGTAGAAGGTATTAGTAGTAGTAGAAGTTATCTTGGAAACAATTAATGGGCATTGTTATGTAGAGATTGCAGCATGGAATCCCTGCAAAATACAGGGTCTCCTCATGAGGCTGACCCTGTATTTTGCAGGGATTCCATGCTGCAATCTCTACATAACAGCATAGAGGATAGAAAATTCTATCCTGCCTCAAACATGCTGACTTTGTGTTCAAATCCTGCCTCAAACATGCTGACTTTGTGACTGTGAGCCAGCCACTTAACCTCCATCTGCCTCAGTTTCCTTAGCTGTAAAATGGGATTAATAATGGCATGTACCATCCAGGAGACTTGTGAGGATAAAACAAAATATAGTAAGAAATATGCAAACTTTAAAGAGGTATATAAATTTTATCTATTATTATTATCCAATTGGAAAAAATTAGACTTCGGTCAAAAGCAATATATGTGAAAAGACTAAGTAAAGATCATTGTGGATAGAAGTGAAATGGTGATGGCAGACTTCATGGAGGAAGTGACTTGGACCTTGAAAAATGTTCAGGACTTAGGTGGGTAGGAAAATGGAAGCATTCTAGAACAGAGGAATGTCATGGTCAAAGGTACCAAGGAGAAAACCAGCAGAGTTTACAGTGGGCAGAAAGCAGACAAGTTTTGCTGGAGCAGAAAACTAATGTTGGGGTCAGGTTGTAGAGGGCTTTGAAAGCAAGGTCATAGTCTTTACACTTCATCCTGTAAGTCTTAGGGAGATGTTGCAGGCTTAAGAGAGGAAGAATAACGATGTCCTGGAACAGTGTTTTGAAAAGGAGGAAGGGGAAGATGGTGGAGGCAGGAAGGTCGGTTAGAAAGCTCTTACATCATCTAAGTGTTAGGTGACAGTCTTGGATCCCATTTCTTTTTTTTTTTTTTAATCTGTTTTTCTACTTATATTATTCAGGAATGCCATTTGAGGGGACATTTCTTTCATTTTCTCAATAAGTTCCTATCAGCTCAAGTCGTTGCCACCTTCAACAGCCCCACAAAACCCTGACAGACCTAACTCAAGATCCTTTCCAGGGCCATGGGACAGGCACTCATCACCACCCAACAAAACCTTAGCCATAAAATGGACACAATAATGGCATGTACCATCTGTTTTAAGATGTACCAATTTGTCAGTAATTAACTCATGCCAACCTTGAAAAGAAACAATGCGATCACAGTCATGAAAGCCAAAGGATTCTTATTTCTCCCATAGAGGATTGAGGATCATTAGCAGGCTGAAGCTAAATAAAGCTGCACCATATCATCAAATGAGGAACAATAGTCCAGAAATGTACAAAAAGGCTCAAACAGAAGTACTAGGCTGTATTTTCTCTATTCACTTGCTTGTCCAAAGCAGGAGAAAATGGACAGAAGGTTTTGCAAAACAGAGAGGTTTACACAATCGAAGCATGCTCTAATATTCTCTTCCTGGCTCTCATATTTGATCAATGATTTGTTTATTGGTAGTTCTCCAAGTAGCAGGCAATTAGGTCTGAAGTCAGGAAGACTTGAGTTCAAATCCAATCTCAGACACTTGCCAGTTGTGTAATTTTGAGAAAGCCATTCAACCTCTATCTGCCTTCAGCTATAAAATGGGAAAAATAATAGTTCTCACCTCCAAAGGTTGTTGTGAGGATCAAAAGAGATATACTATTTGTAAAGTACTTAGCACAGTGCCTGGCACTTTTTCTTTTCTACATCCCTTCGCTTCCTTCTTTCTTCCTTCTTTCCTTATTCCCTTCCTTCATTCCTTCTTTCTTTCCTTTTTTTCTTTTCTTTCCTTCTTCTGGTCCTTCCTTCCCTTCCTCCTTTCCTCTTTTCCTTTCTCTTTCCATTCCTTTTTTCCCTCCCTCCCTCCCTCTGTCTCTTTCTTCCTTCCCTCTTTCCACATGTTCAAGAAACATGAAGTTTAGAAATTCAGCTAAAGCTCATGGAAGTCAATTATCAATAGAAATCACATTAGCCAATTCAAAAACTAATGAAAAGAAAAAGCTCTCTCTCCAAAAAGAGAGAGTACAGCATCAAAATTTGCTGGTGAATTACAGAGGGCAGAGCAGGGTGAATTTAGGGTAGGAAATGTTTTGCTTGGAATACTGCATTTAAATATTTTGTACATAAAGTCTTTTCATTGCTGAGTCATTCTTGGCTAATGTCTTGGCATCATTTACTTTCTGCTTGGCTTTTCAGTTGCAATAAAACCTCATGAGCTCAGATGGATTAGAGGGCAAATCATAATTAGTGAAAAAAGTCTGCATTTCAAGACATTTTAAAATAAATTATCTTTTATTGCTTATAAGGACCTCTAATTAAGCAAACTAAACTTTGTCTAATGGAAAGAACAGAGGATTTGGCCTTAGAGGACCTGGATTAAATCCCCACTATTGCTTGGATTTACTACCTGTGTGACCGTTTACCACCTGTATGACCTTGAGTGAGTCTCTTCCACAGCTGTAAAATGAGTGGGTTGAACTATATGATGTCAAAGGCGGCTTTCAGCTTTAAACTGATGGTTCTATGACATGTTCTAATGGTGATTTTCCACCCTACTGAAACTCATTTCATTAACTGCCACTCCTTAAGGATAGGGCACTGTGCTTTTTATTCCTCTCTAAACCTCTACAACACTTGACACTGTGTCGTGCATGAAGCAGGTTCTCGATAATTACTTGCTGAATAAAGTAATGAATGAACAAATTGTACCACTTTCACTGCCTGGGACATTAGAGCTGCCATACCTCTCTTCATCCTTCTTCTGAACTATCATAATGGCTTGGGATGTGGAGGGAGAGAGGGTCAGAGAGAGAAACAGAGACAGAGACAGAGAAAGAGAAACAAAGAAAGAGAAAGAGAGACAGAGTCAGGGGTGGGGGATAAAGGGATGGAGGGAGGGAGGGAAGGAAGGAAGGAGAGAAAAGAGAAAGATGACTATTTAACCTTCCCATGTTCCTGAATGCAGTTTACATGGGTGAGGTAACAGAATTATCTCACACTAGGCTGCAATGCGTTGCCCAATATATGCCATTTTATAGTCTTGGACACCTACAAGTAAGAAACAAGAAAAGTGTAAAAATAGGTAGTGGCACCCAGACTTTTAATTTGAGTCGATAATATGTGACAATAATAATATTACTACTTGAACTAAGATTTTGCTTTCTCTGTTGGTCTTAATGAGTTATGGTCTTGAGAATTAAGAATCCCTCCAAGATGGAGAGTTATTTTGAAACAATGCATTGTTTGGATAATAAATTATTTCTTGAATCTTTTAACTCATTTCCCCCTGCCTTGGTTCCTATGGAGTGACAGCTAGTTGAGGAAAAATTCTAGATTAGGGCACCTAAATAATATATAGGATCAGCTGGTGGCATAATGGATTGGGTTAGTTCAAATCCAGCCTCGAATACTAGCTATGTGATGACCCTGGACAAGTAGCTTAACTTCAATATGCCTCAGTTTCCTCATCTATAAGATGGGATGATAATAGCATCTACCTCCCATGGTTTTTGTGAGGATATCTGAGATATTTGTAAAAGCACTTAGCACAGTGCCTAGCACATAGTAGGCACTATGTAAATGCTTATTCTCTCTCTTTCTCTCTCTCTCTCTCTCTCAGATGGCAATGCTTAGTTTTTGAGATTTTCACCCTGAATATTTTACTCATGCTTATAGAAGTCAATTCATCACTAGGGTATCCACAGTTCTTTACCCTGTTACTTCTCATTATGCAAAGGCAAGATAAACATGACCTGAGAGACTTATTGTTCCAGATTCAAATAATATTGAAGTTTCCTCTCTGCTAAGGCATTTTGATAGCACAACACAAACAATATTTGCTGCCTTAGCAAACTAATATCCAAGAGTTAATGGTTCCAATATCCCAGAAAAAAAAATAATAAAGAAGAAAGTAAATTTTGATCAGTCATTAAACACTAAGGATCTGCTATATGCCAGGCATTGTGTTAATCCCTGGGGTTGCCAAAAAAAAAAAAAAAGCTCTTTTTTGCTTTCCTAGAACTTAAGAGTTAACTATGTATAAGCAAGTTAGATAAAGGATATCCTGGAAATAGTCAACAAACAGAATTAAGAAGGAACAGAAAAGACTTCCTATAGAAGGTGGGATTTTATCTGGGACTTGAAGGAAGCCAGGGAAGCCAGTGAATAAAGAGATGGAGGAGGAGAATGTTCCAGGCATGGGGGACAGACAGTAAAAATGTCCAGAGTAGGAAGATGGAGAGTCATCGCTAAAGAGGAGCAAGGAGGCCATTGTCACTAGATCACAGAGTATTACATGGAGGGTGCAGAGGTGCCATTTATATAGAGGAAGAATGGAAAGGTGCTATCCACAGCCATAGAAGGAACAGAAGGAGTCTGGATGCAAATAGAAACATACATTTTTTATTTTATTTCCTCCATGAACTTTTCTCTAATGTAAGCAATATGTGTCTTCTTTCACATTATGATGAACATATAAATATATATTATATGATAATTAATTCAAAACCTTTATCGTATTATCTGTCTTCTTAGGAAGAGGGGAAGGATAGGAGGGAGAGAGAAAATGAGTGAAAGTGTAGACAGTGCTGGAAAGAGAGGCCAGGCAAGCTGTGTTATCAAGAGTCTCTATGAGAGCCAGAAGAGAAGACAGGAATGGAAAAGATTTAAAATGAAGACACTTGTTGCCTATGGAATCAGGCATTCCAGAGAACACCATGGAAGGAGTAGATGTTTTAGAGGTATAGGCTATTTGAAAGGGGAGATGGGAAGGGCAATTATCCAGCTAATTAAAAACAACATCCTTCACATAGAAAGAAGATGCTACTAGTCCCACTAGGCTGGGTGAATAGATGCCATAAATTAGCATGGCAATGGGGTTGCTGAATGCTGAGCTGGTGAGTAGCTAGGTGGGTGTCAAGTGACAGCTGTATGACCCCGAGTAAATCACTTAATCCCATTGCTTAGTCCTTCCTTACTACTCTTCTGCATTAGAATTATACACAGTATTGTCTAAGATGAAAGATGAGAGATTAAAAAAGAAGAAGAAAATAGATCTAGATATCTACTAAACTTGAAATATCTTTTCAGTGTTACTAATTTTGCTTTGTGGCTTATATAAATTTTTTTGGTTTGTATACTCTTTCTACTCAAAAATCCGTACAGAAAAATATTTTAAAAATTCAAATAAATCAGAGCCTTGCTCTGTTTGACTAATTCCCTTTGCATTTGCCTCCCTATTTGAAGCAATTAACTTCAGATGTGCTCTTTAGTTATTCCCAAAGGGGTATTTTATTCATCATATTGAAATGCAATTGAGAGAAAACTATGGGACTGCTAAGATTAAAATTATTTTGAGAGACCGATTTTGGGTAAGAATATCAGTTTATTGATTAGGCTAGCATTATAACCAATAAAATGATAGGTCAGAAGTCCTCTCAAAGGACCAAAGACCCTGAACACCCTTTAGGCAGATGTATAGAGTTTTAGGGTCTCATTCAGCCCCTCCCTTGAATATCCAAAGATATTCTAAATAGAAATAAAAGATTTCTAAATAGCTAATCAGGAGGTGGTCCATCAAACTATCCCTTCCCATCTTCAGGAGATGGGGATCCAAAGAGTAGGAGAAGAATCCTTGTCTCACTCTTCTTATTAACCAAATTCTGTTAAAAGAGAAGACATTGGGGCCCCTGGGTAGCTCAGTGGATTGAGAGCCAGGCCTAGAGGCAGGAGGTCCTAGGTTCAAATGTGGCCTCAGACACTTCCCAGCTGTGTGACCCTGGGCAAGTCACTTGACCCCCATTGCCTACCCTTACCACTCTTCCACCTATAAGTCAATACACAGAAGTTAAGGGTTTAAAAAATAAAAATTAAAAAAAAAAATCTAAAAAAAAAAAAAAAAAAAAAAAAAAAAAAGAGAAGACATTCACTGAGATTCCTAAGGACAAAGAAAATGCAAAAAGCAGTAGTGGAGATGGAATCTCTGACCCAGAACCCAGACACTGAAATAAACAGAAATTCTCACTTTCCCTTATATAGAAATTATTATAGTATATAAAAAATAAATCCTCATAGAACTTAGCTCAGCATATTAATATCCCTTTTTAACTCATTATGCATTATAGAGAGCATTAAAATTATATCTATTTCTCTAGCAATTATTTAGTCATTTTATTTAATGAAATGCTTTATAAGCCCAAGAGCATTATAGAAATATGAAGTGTTATTATTTCTATTACCATAAATATTTTCTCTCTTACACATTTATTAGCTAGTTTCCCATTGTCACTTAGAGTTGTTATAGTTCAGTTAATGTTAGTGGCAGGGGTGGAAGGAGTTTTGGAGTTGGCAAAGAAGCCAGTCTTCTGTGAAGAAGAGAATGGAATGCCTGTCCTTCACTCCTGCAGGCACAGAATAGAAATAGAAATAGGAAAAGATATAGAGGAAGACCCTCAAAAACCAGCTAGTAGACTTCTACTTCCTCTCATTTTTGCAAATAAACTGAGATTCCGAGAGGTTTGGTGTCTTTCACAAAGTCACACAGATGGAAAAGGACAGATCTGGGATCTATCTGTGACTCCTCTTCCCACAAGGAGTGCCTCAGTGATGAAACTAGAAGAGTGGTAATTATGCTGCATAGTTACAAGGGACTATGAGGAGAGGCAAATAGGATGGTGATACAGCACAAAAGGTAGTCAATAAGCAAAGGATTATTAGGTACATACAGTGTGTCAGGCACTGTGCCAGAGATGCAGAGGAAGGTAAAAGACAGTCAGACTTTTAATTTCAAGGAGTTCACAAAAAGACATCACGTAAACAGCTTTGTACCAACAAGCTAACACAGAATAAACTGGAAATAATCAACAGAAGGAAGGCACAAGAATTAAAAGGGCTTGGGAACATTTCCTGTAGAAAAGGAGATTTAAACTAATATTTAAAGGAAGTCAGCAGATAGAGATGAGGAGGGAGAGGATTCCAGGCATGAAGGGCAAGTGAAAACACTCCTTCTTGGGATGCCATGTTTGAAGAGCAGTAATGGTGAGGAAGAGCTGGAGATCACCCTAGGTTCCAGAAAGATAGCTCCCTCAAGAATGACCGGCCCCAATGATTATATTAAAAATAGAAAGATTTATGAAGTTGAATGCAAGTTGAGTGACCCAGAGACAGGAGCAGGTAAAGGTCTGTCTTCCTGAAAAGTGGTGACATGGGGGTTTTTCATATTTTACAGAGACCAAAAAATGGGGATGGAGGGTGGTATAAAGGTGGGGGATGGAAGGTCCAGGTGTCCTCATTGAAAAGCACTGGTGCTCCTGTCCACAAAGGAGGGTGAATTGCACATTTCAGGGACTTATTTGATGTCTGAAATGCAAGCAGAAGGCACTTATCTCTCAGAGACCTTCTTTATCATACAGTTCCTTTAGTTGCTAACAGGTGGACCTGCACTGCAGAGGTGTGAGAAATGGGGAATTCCTCAAGTCCTCTTTGACCCAGTGTTAACTTAGAAAAAACGCAGAACTATTAAAGTCATAAAATCACTCTTTAATCAAGGGAAAGGGGGAGGAGGGCTACTTGGCTTCTTTTGCAGAGCTTCGCCTTGTGCAGAGTCTAAATGAACACTGCTTCGCTCTGTTCCCTGATATCCCTGGGAGCGCCACCGCCCTAGAAGTCGACTCCCAGGAACAAAGGAAATTGGGGAACTTATATACCATTTGGGAAGATCCAGGGGCTGGGAGATGATAGACATTATACTGACAGGATACAATTAAGCTAGAGAAAGGGGATCATAGCTAGAGGCTAGGGTGTAGGGGAAAGGGACTATTTACACAATGGATACTAAAGGAATAGTCCCTGCCCAGGTAGTCTTCCTGGGAAGGGTCTTTGATACAATGGGGAAGACTACCTAAGAAGAAAGGGTATTTAGCATTTACCCTAGGGTCCATTATTCAGTCTGCAACTGCTAGCCTGAGATTCCCTTCAGGGTGGATTCTCAGGGGAACAGGGAACAAGCACAATCTTTGGGGGTCTCCAACCTACAAGCTATTTCTAAAACTTGGGGTTCATCAGATCTCACTAAGCCACAAGTTTGGGGACTCTAGATTCCATGTCGACACCAGTAACCCCTGCCATCCCATGCCAATAAGACCAGTATCACTGGCTCATAGAGGACATGGGCAGGAGGTAAAGTGTAAGATTTGGAAATGTCTTCAATGACAAACAGAAGGTTTTATCCTATATCCTAGAGGTGGTAGGGAACCACAGGAGTTTATTGAGTAGGGGGAGTGGCATAGTCAGACCTTGGGTTTAAGAAAATCCTCTTGATGAGTGGGGGAAGTGGGGAGAGACTTGTAGCAGGTAGAGCAACCAGGGGGGTATTGCAATAGTCCAAGCATAAAGAGATTAGAACCTACACTGGGATGTTGGCAATATCAGAGGAGCAAAAAGGGTATGTACAAGAGATATTCTATGGGACCAATTAGGTGACTGAGTGAACTGAGAGCCAGGCCTGGAGATGGGAAGTCCTAGGTTCTAATATGGCCTCAAACACTTCCTAGCTATGTAAACCAGGCAAGTCACTTACCCCCCACTGCCTAGCCCTAATCATTCCTTTGCTTTGAGACCAATACACAGTATTAATTCTAAGGCAGAAGAAAAAGGGTTTGTTTTTGATTTGTTTTTTTTTTTAAGGAAAAAATCAGTAGGCCTTGGCAATAATTAAGAGACTGAAGAGTGAGGAGAGTCTAGGATGATTATAAGCATGGCTAAATGGGAGTATGGTGGTGCCCTTCACAGTTACAAGGAAGTTAGAAAGAGTGGAGGGCTTGGAAGGAAATACGAGTTAGGTTTGGGAAATGTTCAATTTAAGATGCTTACATGATAGTGCTATAGGGGTACAAATTGGTTAACCCCTGGGTTCGGGAAGGAAACCATTCTCAAGAATGAGAGGACTCCAAACTTGGCTTAAAAGTAAAAAAGAAAGATTTATTAGTAAGATAGGATTAATGGCCAGCAAGACAGCATGAGTGGAGCAGCCATCGGGAGGCTCTCCCCAAATCCCTCAATCCTGGGGATTATATACTTTTTACAATTGTGGGGACGAGGTTGTGTCATGATGAGCAGGTGATTCTAGAGTGGTAAACACTCAGGTATTTGGTGGGGGTGGGGGTGTTGGTCATCTGATAGGGGTCTGCCTGGAGACATAGGGCATGACCCTCATAGTTTAGGGGATAGATGGACTTCTGAGATATACAACTTGATGTTATGGAGGAGGTGTATTTCTTTATCTATCTCAACTTAAAGGAATTCCATGGACAATGGTCTTTGGAGTCACAAGGGCGGGAAGGGGGAAGAATTGGCACACGTGCCCCCAGCTGTTTCCCATCTTCCCAGTGCCCAAGGACATTTTTTGCTTGCCCCACTCCTCAGGCTAGCGACCCAAAGCAAGCACTTTCTCCATCCTCTCTCTGTCTCTTGGTTCCTCTCTCTGTCTCTAGGTCTCTATCTCTCTGTCTCTCTCTTTATCTCTCTGTTTCTGTCTTTCTCTGTCTCTGTCTCTGTCTTTCTCTCTGTCTCTGTCTGTCTCTCTCCTTTGGGTAATGTGGGTAATAGATTGCTTGAATTTGCCCTCTGCACACTTGAACTCAAAAACATTCACCAATGCTGCTACAGGACCCTCAGTTCAAACTGTCTAATGGGCAATAGGAGAAGAGAGACCGAAGATCACTAGAGAAAATAGGAGCTGGGCAAATTTGAGAATCATCTTCATAGAGATGACAGTGACACAGGCATTGTGCAGAGAAGGCAGGGACCCCATACCCCTTAACTTAGGCAGGCTGTGAAACAGGGAAATTCCCTTCCCCCTTCCTGCCCTTGTGACTCCCAAGGCAAAGACCTTTATCCTTGGACATCCTTTTGGAGGTTGAGATAGACAAGAGATACACCTCTGGGCCACACCTTGATAGCCTAAGCCCTGAGGATCTCAGATAGACCCCCTCACCCACAGAATGCCTGAGTGCAACAAGTCACATCCACACTCTGGAAAAGGATACAACCCCGCCCCCCCCCCAACGGGAGGATTCGGGGAGCAACCCCCCACAGTTGCTCCTCTGGTGCTGCTGGGCCATGTCATGAAGGGCAACCCCCCCCAGGGTTGTTCCACTCCTGCCATCTTGCTGGCCATTGATCCTATCTTACTAATAAATCTTTCTTTTTACTTTTAAGCTAAGCTTGGAGTCCTCTCATTCCTGAGAAAGGTTTCCTTCCTGAACCCAGGGGTTCACCATTTGAACCCCTGTAACAACAGGTGAATCAATTGGGAGCTGAGATCACCAAAGCAAATAAAAGAGAGGGAGAAGAGAAGAAACTGCAGAATCCCTTGTTTAGCTGATGTGAACTGAATGAAGATCCAGCTAAGGAGAAGGATTGGTCTAAAGGAAGGAGGAGAACCAGAAAAGAGCAGTTACAAAAACTTAAAGGGAAACATCAGTAGTATCCCAGAAACATGGAGAGAAGAAAAAAATCAAGGAGAATAGAGTGATCCCCCAATGTCAAAGGCTCCACAGAGGTCAATTAGGATGAGGATGAGAAAAGGCCATTGGATTTGGTAATTGGGAAATAGCAATTTTGGAGAGAGCAATTTCTGTTGAATGATGAGGTCAGAAGTCAGACTATGAGAAGAGAATGAGAGGAAAGGAAGTATTATAGACTGTCTCCTCAAGGCCAATAGCCACAAAAAAGCAGGAGAGAGAAAAGAAGATTTTTCTAAAGAAGATTTAAAAAAAAAATTTTTTTTAAACTTGCAAAAAGGAATCAAGTGAGTTTTTTGAGGGTGGGGCAGACATGGCCATGTTGTAGGCAGTTGGGAAGCAGCAAATAGATAAAGAGGGATTGAAGATAAATGAGAGATTGGGAATAATAGAGGGGACAATCTGCTTCATACAGAGGGCAAAGAGAAGGGCCACCTCTTTATGTGAGATAGCAATAATGAAGGAAATAGCAACTTAATGTGGGGGTGAGGGGGCATAAGATGAGGAGGAAGAAAAAAAAAAGGAAACTCAGAGAATAACCTCAATTTTTCAGTAAAATATGAGGCCAGAGGCTCAGCAAGAAAGATAGGGAGAAAGGGGATCTGTGTAAGATTTAAGGAAAGATGAAAAAGTTTAGTGAGATCTTTAATTAGAAGGAGTAGCAAGATTGCTTTGCATCAGTAAGTGCCCACTTCAAGCTATGTCACACACATTCATAGTGGAACTGGTCAGCATAGTTTTGTTAAGTTAGAAAAAACGCAGAACTACTAAATAGTCATAAAACCACTCTTTAATCAAGGGAAAGGGGGATGAGGGCTACCTGGCCTCTTTGGCAGAGCTTCGCCTTGTGCAGAATCTAAGAAATGAACACTGCTTCGCTCTGCTCCCTGATCCCCCTGGGAGTAGGAAATTGGGGAACTTATATACCATTTGGGAAGATCCAGGGGCTGGGAGAGATGATTGACATTATACTGACAGGATACAATTAAGCTAGAGAAAGGGATCATAGCTAGAGACTAGGGTGTAAGGGAAGGGGCTGCTTACACAATGGATGGTCCCTGCCCAGGTAGTCTTCCAGGGAAGGGTCTTTGATACAATTGGGAAGACTACCTAGGACAAAAGGGTATTTAGCATTTACCCCAGGGTCCATTATTCAGTCTGCAACTGCTAGCCTAAGATTCCCTACAGGGTGGATTCTCAGGGGAACAGGGAACAAGCGCAATCTTTGGGGGTCTCCAACCTACAAACTATTTCCAAACTTGGGGTTCATCATACCTCACTAAGCTACAAGTTTGGGAACTCTAGATTCCATGTCGACACACCCCCCTTTTGGTCAAGACTAAACGTCGCTGACCAATAATGGAACTCTCACTAATGGTGGAGAAATCTTAAGGTATCAGTATGGGCGATTGGCACTTGGGGGCACTCCCCAGTGCCCGGCGCATTGACAGTTGTGCCAGAGAAAGGTAGGCAGTCTACTCTTGGCATATTTTGACAAACACAACATTAGCCCACTTCCCTCAAGTCATTAAAGTCTTTCAAATCCTGGAGTCCTGAGGGAATGCTTTTGGCCTCCTTTCTCCTGCAGACTCCTCTCTGTACAGGACAGCTTCATTGCTGCAAGAGAAACTTAGAGATCTATAAACACATTCCTTAACAGACCTAGATCAACTCCCGACATACTTACTATAAAGATTATTCTAACCTTACTCTTGACATCCTATATAATTAATTCTATTAGTGTTCATTCTACACCCATTTTAAGATTACTTAAATTACATACCCAATCAAAAATTGCCTTACTTTACCAAAAATCATATAAAAATCAACCCTACAAACTATAGAAATATAAAAGCAAAAATAAATCCATATCACAGGCTAATCAGAGCTTGTAAATCTGAAAGTAGCCTCTCCTCTGTTCAGTGACCAAAAATTAAAATATCATCTAATTCAAGGAAAAATTCTAATTAAATATTCTATAATGACAATCTCAAACTCATATGAAAAACCGACAATTTCAACTTCAAAACAATTTTTAAAAGTCTCAAATTAAATTTAACTCCAAAAATTCTCAAGATTGAAAATGCTTCTAAATTTTCCTAATTTTAAAACCTCTCACACACACCCCTTTGGGGTGGTTGAGATGCTGGGGATTTTTAAAAACTTTTTTTTATTCACCTTTTAACTACTTTACTATAATGCTTATTACTTTGTAGGAAAAAAATGTTGCAACTGAATCAGCTAATGTAAAATCTGTAGATAAAAATGATTCTCCTGCTTAGGCAGTTAACTTGTGGATCTCCTTAACCAAATTAGTTTTGGGTACACTTTTCAATTTCCTCAAATATCTGTTCATTGGCAATAAAGGCTCATTTACCATTGAACTTAGGCCTAGTCTATAGGCTATTACAGTAGCATTCCTAGGCACAAAAGTTTCCTTATCTCATTTGTTTCCTGCCTTTAGGCTTAGAGATGTATAAACTTTACTGGTACTGGGGAGAAAGTCAGTGTTCTATCTGAACCTTGTTTAGAAATGCTGCTTAGAATCTACTATTTTTATGTATTGCTTCCCTCTTTTTTGACACTAATATTTTGCCAGGTTTTCCTTATGACCTAAATTCTTCCTCCTTTTAGGAAAAGGGACCTCTAATCTGCTACCTCATTCGCAATTGCTAAAAATTTCCATTTGCCTTCACAATTTCCACATTCTAGGTCTTGCCTTTCTAAAGCTTCCTTCATCATATGATTACAGAAAATTGCTAAAACAGGAGAAAAGTGGGAAGTAACTTAAAATGAGGGAAAGGCTCCCATAATTTGGAATATTAATGCCATGCATAAGTTGGTAATGATTGGCAGTCACCTGCAGAACTTGATAGAAACTTAGCTGAGCCATTTCTCAGCCTATGACTGTATCAATAACCAATTTCACTCCATAGAATTTCTTTTCCCAATTATCTTCCTTCCCATACAATTCTCCCTTAGATGGCAATTCTCTTTAACCATGCTCAGGGTTTAAAATGAATTTTCTTTGCTTATTAACAAATTTCTAGGCTCCATAATTTCTTTCCTAAATTCTTCTGATACTACTTTGAGACAAACATGTTCTGTAATACTGAACTAGCACTCTGGAATCTCTGCTGTGAATTCTCAGATCTAGCAGTTATTACTACTCTCAAGCCTCTTAAAGTAAAATGCTACTATTTTAAACTTTCCCTACTTTAGCTAAATTTACTTAAGAGTCTTTGCTCAGGGTAGGTATAATTCTTAGGGTAAATAAAATGGCAAAGTTTTTGACAGCTACAGAAATTTGAAAAGGTCAAAAGAGAGCCATAAGGAAAGGTGATACTTATCGGTTCCAGTGACATCTTGGAGCTCCTTCGGATTTCTCATAGTTGTCTTCTTCAGAGAATCTTTCAGATTCGGATTCTGAGTCTTGTCCAAGCTTTTGGCTCCTAATTACCTAGCTGGTTTCTAGTCTTGAGATAAAAGTGCTCCAAGGGTTGTGAATAAAATTCCTTTAACAAGCCATATAGCAAACTTGACCTTAATAAGTTTTACTCACTTCACCCACACTTGGGAACTGGGGTGGTAAAATGCAGGGCATTCCTAGAAATTTCTTAGGAATTTTCCCAGGTGAGGAATTCCTTTCTCTAATATCGATCATGTGCCAATGATCATCTATCAGAAAAACAATGCTCATAAACTAAATAAATGCCAAATCGTATTAGTTCTCTCCACTCAAAAAGGAAAACTCAGTTCCCTATAGGAACCAGGATTCCCCGGTCCTTTTAAAACAAAAACTAATCTATTGTAATGGTTGCACTCTGGAAATTTACCTTAAAAACTCCAAAAATCAGGCTATATTTCATGATCTCTTTTAAAACCCATAAACTTCTCTCAACCCAAAACTTTGGATGGCTAAGGAAAATCTAAAATTACCTTCAAATCAGAATACCTATCCAATTCCCTCCTATCTTCTTACTCTGTCCTTGGCTCCAAATTACCTTTCTCTCAGCCTGGCCTCAAAAGCCTTTCTTTCAGCCTAAGGCTAAAGCGGCTCCTTCAGAGGAAAATTGTTGGTCAGTTTAAAATCCTTCAGTTTCCTTCCCATTCAAAGCAAAGCCTTTCCCTAACCATATCTTGTCATTTTATAATGACACAATGACCAAAAATGAACCGTCTTTACTTCTGAACACACATTAATCAGAAAAACCTCACTCTCTGGAAACAAATAACAGCTTGGAAAAAAATGTGAACTTACAGCACTCAAATAACAAATTTAACATCTAGAACAAATGCATCCCATTACCAACATTATTAAAACATTAAGTGCACTTGGTATACAATATTTCACACATTATACTAAAACTGGGAAGAAAAGGTTAGAATTTTAAAGTTAGGAATTTCTGGACCTCCTTTTGCCTTTTGCTGGATATCCTCCTATCCAGATCTCCAGCTCCCGTCCTGTCTCTTCAGCTTTTGGGAGGAATTAATTGTTAACACAACTTTAAGACATTTAAATCACAAGCTTTAAGGTTATCAGTGAATCCTTTTTAAAACACATCACAAATACAATATAAGCAAAACCTAGAGGAAATGAGAACTCCAGAACTTAAGTTCTTTAAGCTTCTGTGAGAAGCTCTTTTGCAAAAATCTACAAACATTTAAACTTTAAACCCTTAAACTTTGGCTTTTCAGTTCAAGAAGCAACTTTCTCCATTTAATCCACTTAAATGTACCTTCAGGCTCCCCCACTCCAGCTCAGCTTCCCATTCAAAGCTTTCAACCTGCCATTCACACCTCTGAACTCCTCTCCTTGCTCTTCTACTCCAGACGTGCTTCACCCACTTTCACATGCAACAACACACACACACACACACACACACTAATACCCAGTCACTGCCAGACGCCATCAAGGCTGTGAGGTTAGCACGGCTACTCACAAGCTCTGACAATCCAGCACGGCAGGTTGTCAGGAGGATGGAAATTCCACACTCAGTTTACCCCAGGTGATTCTTTTTACAGTGACATTTACTTGCATGGAAATTATTGCAATCAATATCCTTATCCAGCTCAAAGGAGACACAGAAAAACAGTATAGGTTCATGGCAAGAACAATCACAGCCACAGACTACCCACTATCCTAAAATAAACCCCTGTACAACCCCCTAGAGTATAGAAATTTCTCCTAGAATCAGGCTAGCAAAAAACCAGCAATTAGTAAGTTAATGCAAGTTTCTAAAGTTCCCAGCAAGAAAATACCTGGCCTGAGTTTGTTCCCAAACTCCTACAGACCAAAGAAACAGTGAAACAGAAGGAAATTATGGCAATGACAAATTAGCACAGAATCACCCTACCAGAACTGTATTCTTAGTGATCCTATAACAGAAAAAACACCATAGGAACAAAACATTGGACCAGACTGATATTATTGTATCTTATTGGATGTAATCAACTACCATAACTATCTCCTTGATTGATGATGGGAATGAATAGTATAATGTAACTATATACATAATATAATTAGTTAAAATATAACTATTATGCTTAGGTAGGAACTGATGTACTTGTACCTTATGCATGGCTGAAAATAATAAGATCAAACTAAGCCAGACCATAATGAATAATTTTTGACAAGTTTACTTCTTTGTTTAACCACAGTAAGATATTTGGTAAATGTCAATCTTGTGATGTTTCAAAAGTTAATATGTGATTTTGAATGTATGGGAAGAAAAAAAAAAACCTGTATGAGATCATAAAGAAAAGAGGGTATAAAAATTAAAATCAGCAGATGGCACGAGAGAGAGAAGGAACAGCCTCTGCAATTTTGACTTGTACTCTGGCTCATTTTCATTTCATTCTTCACCATGCCATCCTACCTCCAGAGACCCAACCAAGTGAAGAGCGGGCTCTTCGCAGATTGGCGCCTGGACAGGTACCTTGGATTGCTGGATTCAGGTAAATATTTGCCCTCCCCCTCAGACAAATCCCAAATTACGACAGTTTAGTTTCTGCCTGAAGAAGGGCAAGAAATCCAGAGTTTTCAGAACTCTCCCCTTAAGGGAAGACATTAGAAGTAAAAGAATAGATTAACAGGATGGGACACTGTGAATCAAAGGAAAGAACTCTTTTTATTGATATAACTAAGCACATCCTCAGAAAATGGGGAGTAAAAGTTAGTAAAGAACAGCTCACTAAATCTCTTTATCTTATTCAAAATTGTAGTCCGTGGATTCCCTTAGAATTTTGGCAAAAAGTTGGCAATGACTTGAAAAATTATTATCCTGAGCAAGGATCAGAACAAGTGCCAGAAAAAATTTCATCAGCTGCTGAAAAAACAACTTTGTTATCTGGTCAGAATGCAGAGAATGAAATCTTTAAGGTTTCAGTGTTAGAATCAGAGGAGGAGGAAAAGGCTCATAGTAAATCAAGAGCTTTAAAAAAAAGTCACTAGTAGGGGACCTTCCCCCACCTAAAAACCTCTCTTCAAAAGAGGAAAAAGAGATAAAAGCAGAGGAGCCTCTGCCGCTTGAAGGTCCAGCTCCGCAGCCACAGCCCCCAAATATAGGGTTTAAAGGAGCCCTAAAAAATGCTCGAAAGGATGGAGACATGTCATTCTGTTTCCCAGTTATTTTTAGAGCAGATGAATTGGATGATGATGAAGAAGTAGCTCCTACATGGGAGCCTCTTCCCTACAAAGTGTTAAAAGAAATTGAAACAGCTTGTGCTTCATATGGTCCTGCTTCTCCATACACTTTAACTGTGGTGAAAACTTTAGAAGGGTTTTGGATCACCCCCTTTGATTGGAATCATATAGCAAGATATTCCCTTGCTGCAGGGGACTACCTCTATTAGAAATCAGAATTTAATGAATTGGCAAAACAGAAGGCAGCCATTAATAAGAAACAAGGCATTAGAATTACTAAAGAAATGTTACTTGGAATAGATGAATGGGAATTACATGCTGATCAGATTAATTTACCTAGAGAAGCTCTAATTCAATGTACTAAGTGTGCCTTAGAGGCTTGGAAAAGGATCCCAGTAACTAAGAAACTGTCCACAGGTTTGGCAGAGATTAGACAAGGATCAGAGGAAAGATACTCAGATTTTGTAGAAAGGTTAAATCAAGAGGTAAAAAAATATACAACTGATGAATATGCAATCCAGATAATAGTCAAAAAGTTTGCCTATGACAATGCCAGTGCTGGGGGGAAAGGGTCTCTGATACAATGGGAAGACTATCCAAGACAAAAGGATATTTAGCATTTACTCTGGGGTCCATTATTCAGTCTGCAACTGCAAGCCCTAGATTCCCTTCAGGGTGGATTCTCTTGGCTAGGGGAACTGAGAAGAAGCCCAAACTTTAGGGGTCTCCAACCTACAACCTATTCCTAAAACTTGGGGTTCATCAGATCTCACTAGGTCACAAGTTTGGGGTCTCTAGATTCCATGTCGACATAACCAATACATAGTATTAATTCCAAGATGGAAGGAGAGAGGGGGAGAGAGAGAGAGAGAGAGAGAGAGAGAGAGAGAGAGAGAGAGAGTAGAAAGA
>NC_058132.1:625810088-625851071 GCF_016433145.1 Gracilinanus agilis | reverse complement strand
AGAGAGAGAGAGAGAGAGAGAAAGAAAGAAAGAAAGAAAGAAAGAAAGAAAGAAAGAAAGAAAGAAAGAAAGAAAGAAAGAAAGAAAGAAAGAAAGAAAGAAAGAAAGAAAGAAAAGAAAGAAAGAAAGAAAAGAAAGAAGGAAGGAAGGAAGAAAACTGTAGGGTCAAAGAGAAAACCTATGTCTCAGAATTTAAAACTTCTATGTGGTTCTGTATTAGCTTCTCCCTTTTTATCTTTCTTGTATCAGTTTCTGCTCTAGGGGCATCAATTCTACTCTTGCTCCTTTTTGTTTGTTTGTCTGTTTTTTACTTGTAAATGGAGAAGGTGGGACTAGCTGAGCTTTCCCTGGATTTCTAGGATCTTATGGTTCTGCGTTAAAAGGTATAAAGAGGATTCTACTTGATAGGAGTCACCCCTCAGGAATTTTATGATGCTTTTGAAGGAATGAAGGGGATTTTACTTGGTAGTAATCACTCCTGGAATCTGCTTTAACTCGGGCTGAGAAAGCAATACATGTAACATTACCTCCAACCTTGTGAAGTTACTATTTGTTTCCAAGGAGTTAGGAAGAGTAACCTCATCTTTCAATTTCTATCCTCTAACCTTGGGCTCATTTCATTCTTGAGGAGAAAGGAAGAGTGTGGCTTGGAGAGGTAATCCAGAATTTTTGTGGAAAGTAATTTGCTTTTATCTTTAAAGAAGAAACTTGGAGCATCAGTCTCTGTTCATGATCTTTGTATTTTTTCAGTCTAACCAACCATGGATTGTTATAAAACAAAGCGTCAGTCCTGGATTTTCCCCACCGTCATTCTCTGTATCTATGGATTTTTCTCCATGGCTAGACCTTCAGAACCATTCCTCACACCTTACTTAATTGGACCTGATAAGAATCTGACACTCAATGAGGTAAATTAAATGATAGATTCATCCAGAAACAAGAGTATGTTTGTGATATTGTGTGTGTGTGTGTGTGTGTGTGTGTGTGTGTGTGTGTGTACATGCTGGGGGTGGGAGGGGGAGGGTTCATGTTCTACATGGACTGAATTCTACCTACTCTCAAGTTACAACCAAAAATCTTGGGACTTTAACTCAACTTCAGGTAAGATAAACAAATGGGGGTGTTGAAGGATTCTCTGGTATTTGTTGTAGGAGAAATTTAATGGCTTAGCTCCTCTACTCGGTTCAAAAAGAACTGGGGCCCAGAGCACCCCAATAAATAGTTCCACCTCTAGGACTCCTTCTTCATGGTACAGGAGTTAAGAAGCCATCCGGGGTTCTGGAAAGGAAGACAAGTTGGAGAAGCCCCAGAATAGTTTAATCTTTTCTTTGCTTCATCCTAAAATTGTTGCAAGGACAATTTCCTAGCTTCCCTTGGATTCCATTACTCTCCACTCAAAAACGAAAGTCACCTTTAGGTAGCCAGAACCTGTCTAAACTGGGTAACCCAGCACTTAAAAGAATTTTCCCCAAGAAAAAAAAGGGAAGATAACATAGTTAGGCATTCTCTTTGATGTAAAAACACTATGGCAGCCTTTCCATTGTTTTGTAAAATGAGAAAAGATAAGGAAAAGCTTTCACTTCTCTTTCCATATTAACTGTAACATTTTTAGGATGTAGCAAAGAAAAGTTGAAACTATCCTGGGGTTTCTCCAACTTGTCTTCCTTTCCAGAGCCCTCGATGGCTTCTTAATTCCTGCATCAGTTTTAGTTTGCAGCAAACTTGAAAAGAAAAAAGCTGCTGTGCCCATTGTATTAGGATTGTGCCTCTAGAACTGGAAGGTATTTTAAAGGACTTCTGGTTCAACTCTCTTCCCCTGGGGAAGAACAAAAAGATAACGTGACCTTGTCCAAAGTCCCACAGACTGCGATAGGATTCCACCTCTGGGTTTAGGATTCTAGCTTCCGCTTAAGCCTGGGAGGAGGTTCTAATGTGTGGACTAATTCTTGGGGGAGGGCTAGATCCGTGGGAGAAACTTTATCAAATAATTCAACCTCCTGACAAATCTAATAATAATAGTAACAGCTAACATTTATATAGCACCTACTATGTGCCAGACACTGCTCTTTACAAGTATTATCTCATTTGATCCTTATGTCAACCCTGAGAGGTGGGTGCTATTATTATCCTCATTTTATAGATGAAGAAACTGAGGCAAACAGAGGCTAAATTGCTTATACAGGGTCATATACATAGTAGGTGTCTGAGGCTGAATTTGAATACTGGTCTTCCTGTCCTTGGTCCAGTGCTCTATCCACTATACCACCAAGCCATTTCTGATATATTAGACAGAGAATACGGCTCAGAAGGTGTCATTGCATTATTGGCTTATAAGAGGCTCTTGAGACTAGAAAGTGACAGGAAAAGACAAACAAGTTTAAAAACAGCAAGGATACTAAATATATAAATAATAGATATTACAATATTGGTAGAAAGAAAAAAAACACTTGGAATTAATGCAGTTCAGGAATAATCGGACCAAGTTTGGCACTAAAAAGAGATGGGAAAAGTGCATTCCTTCAGCCCCTACCCTGGCTTCATTGCCAAAATGAGGGACTATGGGTATGGAAAGCCTTGAATGACTTCTGAACTGTTCACCTTTCATTTTCTGGGAGGGAGGGAAAGGGAAACATTGGGAAATGTAGGTGGAAGGGCCTTAGGGGCTGGACCTCTGATTTCACTCTCACTCCTAAAAGAGAAAACTCCCTCTCCCAATAATGGTTTGTCATTTTCTCTATTACTGAGAGCCTAAAGCACTGAAAGGTTAGTTTATTTGCCTGGAACCACAGAGTTAATGAGGGTTTGCTTGAACCCAGGTCTTTCTCGATCCATAGCTAGCTTTTTTCTGCTATGCCAAGCTGGTTTTCTATGTAAGTCAGTGTCTTAGCCTTTTTGCAGCTCAGGGATTCCTTTGGCAGTCTAGAGCCTTTAGACTCCTTCTCAGGGTAATAATTTTAAATGTATTAAATGAAATGCCCAGAATTGCAAAGGAAATCAGTTATACTGAAATAGCCTTCTATCTCTTTATCTGTCTTTGAAAAACAAGTTCACTTACTCCAAGTTTAGAATCCCAGATGTTAATAATATAAAAAGCAAACGAGAACAATAAAAAAAAAACTTTTAAAAATTGGCACAATTCTATGTAGATTTAGAAAAATAGCTATAGATCTATAAAGGCATAGATATGGCTATAGATCTGTATCTATATCTTTTCATATATACATATTTGCATGCATGTGTATATAAGGGGATATACATGTTTGTGTTTATATATACATATATGTTATGTGTGTTTGTATATATGTATATGCATATGTGTGGCTAGAGAGAGAATGATAGATGAGACAGATGGATGTGTGGGTAGATGGATAGACAGACAGACAGACAGACAGACAGATAGATAGATAGATAGATAGATAGATAGATAGATAGATAGATGGATGGATGGATAGATGGATAGATAGATAGTAAATAGATAGGCTGATATGCAATTCCTAATGATTAGGTCAAACCAAAGACAATGAAAAATCTTGCAAATTAGTTTCCACCAGGGTAGGAATCAGTCCAGGAAGACAAAGCTTCATTTCTATAGGGAAATACATATATAATTAACAATAGCATCTTGTTCTTAGGGTGGTACAGTCTAAGCTAAGGCTGCATTGCCTCAGGGCAGGTTTCTGGGTGCTGCTTTTACTCAGTGTATTCCCTTCTTAACCAAATACTGAATGCTAGGAGTTAATCTAAGGACAATCCTAGAAGCACTTATCCAACTCCCATTGTATAGAGGGCTAATGGTAGACTCTGGGGGAAATACAAAAACAAAAATAATATAGTCTCTGCCCTAAGGGAGCTTCCATGGGATGGGAAGGAAGAGGCTACTAAGCAGGTACTATATATGAGATAATATATGGGAGAGAGCACCCAGAAAAGTTTGATTTTAAATATAAGGTGAGCCTTGAAAGAAGTCTTAGGCAATTAAAGAGGCAGAAGTGAGGAAGACATTCATGCAAGGCCTGGATAATAATGGTCTCTGCAGACTTACAGAAGATAAAAGTAAGGCAGGAAAGAATCTTCCAAAAATAAGAGTTCTCCTTTGATAACTGCAGAATACACCTTGGAAATAATTGCCCTGGGTCTGTCAACTTTGCAAATCTGGCTTTGGAAAATCTGTTTTCTGCTTCTCTTTTCACTGATGGGAGGAAATCAAAAGATCCTAAATCAGAGCAGTAATGTTATACTGGACCAAGTATTCAATCTAGTCTTCACTGATTTCATTCATCTCAAATGGGATAAAATTTGTAAGCAGTACCTAGCACGTAGTGGGTGCTACAGAAATTCTAGCTATTATTAATTCACTGTCTTTCATGTGTAAGAAGCTTTGAGTTGCCTCATTGTCATGTTATACATCCTTTTTTTTTCCCCCTCCGGACCTCACAGGTCTCTAATCATATGTTTCCAGTTTGGACTTACTCTTACTTGGTGCTGCTGTTCCCTGTGTTTGTGCTGACTGATTACCTTCGGTATAAACCTGTCATCATCTTACAGGGAGTTAGCTTTGTGGTTACGTGGCTGCTGCTCTTATTTGCCCAAGGATTATTAGCCATGCAGATTGTGGAATTTTTCTATGGGTTGGCCACTGCCACAGAAGTGGCCTATTATTCCTACATTTACAGTGTGGTCAGTGTGGAACATTACCAGAAAGTAACAAGTTACTGTAGAAGCATCACACTAGTGGCTTACACCGCTTCTTCTGTCCTGGGACAACTCTTAGTCTCCCTGGCACATGTACCTTACTTTTACCTCAACGTTATAAGCATGGTTGTTGTCTCCTTGGCATTGGTTTTCTCATTTTTTCTGCCAATGCCCCAGAAAAGCATGTTCTTCCATAAAAAAAACAATGCAGAAGAAAGTTCTCCAGGATCGCCAGGCAAGGATGAAATTCTAGAGACGCCTAGTCATGGACGCTCCGTCAGCCAAGAAGGTGGTACCATTTCAGAATCACCAGCCAAATCAGGAAGGCAGCAAGAAAGCAGATTACTTGACCTCCAACATAAAAACCTGATGCTGAGGGTGTTTTTGCAGTGGTGCCAAGACTTGAAGGACTGCTACTCAACCAAACATCTTTTTTTCTGGTCCATTTGGTGGGCTTCTTCCACAGCTGGCTATAACCAAGTGTTAAACTATGTCCAGATTCTATGGGATCACAAGGCACCATCTCAGAGTTCTGATGTGTATAATGGAGCAGTAGAAGCTGTTGCAACATTTGGTGGTGGGTATACAAAGCTGGAGATTTCTTTTTCAGTAAATTAAACAAAAACAATGCCAGTCATTGGGGATACAAAAGAAGCCAGGTTTTTTCTGTTCTGTTTGCCTCAGTTTCCTTAACTGTAAAATTGGGATAATAACCTACCTCTACTGTGGGGATCAAAAGAGATTATATGTGTAAAGAGCTTAGCATAATTTCTGGTCAATAGTAAGGACTGGTAAGTAAGTAAATAGACCCTATATAAATGTTAGCTATAAAGAGCTACATAAAAGCAAAAAGGAAATGATCACTGTATACAAGGTACCATTTTTTTGTCCCACATTTACTAAGTATCCCCAGCTACTACTACAGTACTACTTGCCTCCATCTGTCATCCCTACTCTGTCACTTTCATTCTCTCTCTTTCTTCTGGCTCATTCCCTACTGCCTACAGACATACCCATGTCTCTCCTATCTGGAAAATGATTCTTCCTTCCCTGCTAACTACTATTGTCCTATATCTCTTCTGTCTTTTATAACTAAATGACTAGCTCAAAAGGACTTTCACAATAGGTTCCTTCACTTTCTCTGCTCTCACTCTCTTCTCTTTTTTTTTTTTAACCCTTGTACTTCGGTGTATTGTCTCATAGGTGGAAGATTGGTAAGGGTGGGCAATGGGGGTCAAGTGACTTGCCCAGGGTCACACAGCTGGGAAGTGGCTGAGGCTGTGTTTGAACCTAGGACCTCCTGTCTCTAGGCCTGACTCTCACTCCACTGAGCTACCCAGCTGCCCCTCTCACTCTCTTCTTAAAGAGAGATATGGCTGTCCCTCCATGCCTAGATCTCTCTCTTCATCTCTGCCTCCTAGCTGCCTTGATTTCAAGCCTCAACTAAAATTCCAACCTTCTGCAAGAGGTCTCAATCTTCCTTACTCCTAGTGCCTTCCCTTATAAGGAGACTACCACCAATTTGCCATTATTTATATTGTTTGTGTCTGTTTCCTTGTATGTTGTCTTCTTCACATTATACTGCGAGCAGGGTCTTTACAATTTAATTTATTTTATTTTATTTTTGCTTTTCTTTAGTTCCCTAACAGCTAGCATATGGTAGAAACCTAATAAACACTAGTTGGCTGATTGACTGACTAGTTGACTAATCTGATGTTAGAAGTCAACTAAACAATAGAGACATTTATTTTCTTAATTGAAAACCAAAAGAGACTTTGAAGATATTTTCTAGGAAGTGAGATGGTTCCACACCCATGTCTTTATTGAAATTTTCAGGAAACCCATTGTAAAGCTCATTCTTTTGACCCCTTTCTTCTTGGAGAGTGTAGTTTGAGCTTTAGAAGTCTTGGACCATTCTTTCTGATTGCTCCACTTAAATGCATTTCCTTCCCTTTTGATTTTCTGTACCTGTTTCTGGACAGAAGCCATTTCCATTTTCTTTTACAGATATTATTACCTAGCCTGTGTTTAGAAAGGGCAAAAATTTTACAAAATCATAAAAGCTTGGCTTTAAAGGTCTTTCATTTTCTAAACACAGATGTCATCTGTGAGAGAAGAAAATCATTCTAATTACTTTCTGTTTCCTAAGCAAACTCTGTAAAATTAGAATGAATACATTTATATATGTGTGTACATATATATGTATATACACATACATACATTCAGGTGTCTGTGTGTGTGTCCATGCTGTCTTTTCCAAAGAATCTAAGCTCCTTGAGGACAGGAACTGCCTTCATATCCTGAGTACCCAGCACCACGCTGGGCACTTAGTTTATGCTTAATAAGTACTATTTTATTGGCAGACCTAAGATCTCATCGAAATTTGACCACACCTACAAGGGATCAAACAGAAGACTAAAAAAAATCTCAACTAAAAATAATGACTGCATAGCCCTCAGTCTTAGTCCATATATTCAGAGGATTAGATACTGAAATTGAGAAGGAGAGAGCAAGTACAGACAAGATCTTGCAACTGTTAAGGAACTTGAAAAAACAAAAGCAAAAAGCTTTGGAACTTGGGTTTAAGCAGGAATGATCCAGCTAGAACCAACTTGTAAAGTCTGATTACTAAGTTTTCAGGGTTAATGCTACAAATCAGTGCTTGATTGCTTTTTTTTTAGTTAAACTTTTCTTTTATTTTTAGATCTGTTTTTTCTCTCTCCCATCTTTCCTCTGTTTTATCTAACCTCACCTGAGAAAGCAAGGAAAAAAAAAAACCTTTGTAATAAAAATGTATTCTCAAACAAAACATATTCTCAACATTGGCTATCAGACCCAATTTCTTTTCTTATTAAGTCCTTGATTTTTGTCTTAGTATCAATTTTAAGACAGAAGAACAGCAAGAACTAGGCAATGGGGGTTAAATATCTTGCCTGGGGTCACACAGGTAGGAAGTCTCTAAGGCCAGATTTGTACCCAAGTCCTCCTAAATCCAAGCTTGGTAGCTTTGACTGATTATTTTGTCAATTGTCTAGACTTAAGAAAGTGATAGAGAAAATTTTAGTAATGTAAATTAAATTTTAAAATGTATCCTACATTTTTTTTTCTTCAGAACAAGCACTTCACTGGGACACTAGGTGGATCAGGTTTTTAGTCCTTGGCTCAGTTACTTAATATCTAGGCTGATTCAGTCTCTGGGTCATACTTTCATCACATGAGCAGTTGAGGGTTCTGGACTTGGTGACACTATCATCTTCTAGTCTCAATATACCCTGAAACAAAACTACAAAGGAAACATTTCATTATTGACAGGAAAAATAAAGAGGGATTTTTAGCAAAGTGGTGAATTTTTGTCAAACTAAAATCCCATAAGGGATTTCTTTTTACAATAGTCTGGTCCTACATTCATAATTTCACACCATGCTTTTGTATAGAATTTTCATGTCTAGAATAACATAACCCCTTTTTACTTTCATCTCATAGAATTTCTTTAGTCTTTATAAGCACAGCTCAGGTGTCACCTCTTCCAGGAAGTCTATCCTATCCCTCATATTTGTGAGTATTCTTGCCTATTTGAAAGTGCTTTGTACTGTATTGCAGAATCAGATAACATGAGTTCAAATATTACCTCTTGATGCTCTTTACCTATGTGATCTTGTACTTGTCTCTTCACCTCTCTAGGCTTCCATTTCTTCATCTATAAAAGGAGGTCATCTACTAACTCTGACCCCTCCAGCTCTAGAGCAATGATTTGATCATCCATGAATTATTAAACAAGATTTCTGATTTTTTTTTTTAAATAGGTGTTCCCTAGACTGGCACAAATAACAAGCTGATCTTTATTCTCTTCCTTGAAGGTGCTTTGGCAGCCTTTGCCATGGGATATCTAAAAATCAACTGGGATCTTTTGGGAGAACTGGCTTTAGGAATCTTCTCAGTCCTAGATGCTGCTTCACTATTCCTCATGCATTTCACCAACAACATCTGGGTGTGTTATGCTGGCTATTTGATTTTCAAATCAGGTTATATGCTTCTCATAACCATTGCAGTGTAAGTATTACTGTATTTCCCTCAAATTTGTCTTAATTTCTTATTTAAGAAATACATCCTTCTCTTTCTTTGGATAACAGAACCATTTTACCTACTTGAGATCTGTCTTGAATGCATCTATTCTTTTATTGTCAGTGGCAATGCAATGATTTACCTTGCTATCTGAATTTTGCTGAGAACAATGAATCTAGGAAAAGGTTAATTGTGTTGAACAGTCACTTTGGCAAGGATATGTCATCAGATTTTGATTTGATTTTGTTTTGTTTTGCAAATTATCATAACAGGATATGATTCCATTGTGTGTTCACTGGTGAGGTTGCTTTCACTCCCAATCTCTGGTTGGGTAATCCTAGGATATCTCTCTCTCTCTGTGAAACCAGTTTTAGAAATGTTCCCAGGAAAATGAAATAAAGATACCCTGAGAGACCTAGATGCAAAGATTATTTAAAGATCAAAATCCCACAGATGTTCTTTAAAACATAGAAGCCAAGGTCCGCCCTAATTCATAAGGAAAGTCAAAATATGCTATAAGGAAAACATTAAGAATGCTAAAGATGCGAAGATAGTGCTCCATGATGCCAGGAAAAAAACACCTGAAGGAATGAGGTATTCATTGCTCACAACTTCCTCTTTGGTAACTCTGATCAGTGATAAAATAATCAACTGATAATAGCATCTAACATTCATTGGTTTGCATAATGTGGGCTTAGGGCATGCACACTAAATCTATAATCCAATGACCCTTCCATGATCTACTCAGAAAATAGAGTAACATCAGTCCTATTCCTTCTACTTAAGCCTCTGCAGGGAAGATAGAGACAAATTCACTTCCATAAAATCTTTCAAGAGCTCTACCTCTGAAAATTGAGATCTTCTTAGTCTCTTATCCATTAGTCACAGAACCTAGATGAAAAATAGCAAAAATAGGTCATACGTTCATACCAGCCCTTGGCACATTTCTGTTTTTTAAATGGAATTATGAATAAAAATTTGTTAAATGCTTCCTTTATGGCAAGGGCTAAGTTCTTAACAAGCTTTTGGTGTTGTGGACTTCTGTCAGTCCAAATTCTATAGTAAGAATCAGTTTGGAGTAAAAGCCAAAATATTATTATTATGTTACATGTATTATATCATATATCCTATATATATTATATAGGAGAAAAATCACAGAGTATAGGCTGGCAAATTAGAGCTACAAGAATTCTCAGAGGCCGCCTAGTTTCCTTGTTGTTTCCAAAATGGTTGAATCTATTTGTATCTTGACCAGCAAGATATAAATGTGCCAGCCAATTAGACAGATGTGAAAGGAAATTTTAAGAGTTGCTTTAATTCATATTTCTTCTGGTGTTAGTGATTAGGAACATTTTATCTTATAGTTCTTGATGCATTTACTGATTATTAATTGAGAAATGGCTCTTGGTCTTATAAATTCAAGTTATTTCCCTACCCATCTTGGATATCAGACTTTTATCAGTGACATTCCAATAGTAAATCTTATGCAAAAGTTCACACAGTGCTTGTAAATTCAGTTTTCTTGTCCATGAAACTTAGAACTTTGAAAATTATCTAAGTGTTATTCCATATTTAGAGTTAACTGCAGCACAGAGATTATATGTGAATGTGACAATCCTCGTCAAGGTTAGGGTATCCTGTCCATTTGGGTTGTTGGGTTCCAAACTTCTCACATAAGAGGTTACCAAATTAGTTATCCTTCAAGTGAAGTTAAACCTTTCCTTTGGTCTGATGGCAAGGAATTTCATGTACTTAAAAAAACAAAACACCCAGTTGGTCATTTCAGGACCCACAGTGCCAGCCTACTGTTCTTCCAAGAATTCATAAGCCACTGCCTTTATAAAACTTGTCTAAACCTGATATGGGATAGATGTCTAAGCACTTGTTCAAAATGAATCAAGGTTCCAGCAAGGGACAATCTTGCATACCAAGAGAAAAACCTCTAAAAGGCATTCTAATATTTTTTTGAAGAAAATAACTGTTATTTAAGTGTTTTTTTTTAAAGAAAATAAGCAATAGTAGGGCTATCTTTGCTCAATAGATGGACTACTAGCGTTATAAATAAAAATTTAAATAAAAAACATAAAACAGCATTTATGAGTAAAGAGAGAGAAAGAGATAGAGAAAGTGATAGGTATCAGTCTTTCGAACTTTAGGCAGTAATCCAGTTCTCCGTGGCAGTCAGCTTGCCACTTGCCACAGATCAAAAGATTAGATAAAGCTCAGAGATAAATGCCAACCCAGAGTCAGGTAAAGAAGCCAGCAGAGAACTATTCTACTTCCCATCCTCACTTTTCAAATCCTCTCACTTCTCCTCCCCTTCCTTGGCCAATGGCTTTCAAACATCATGTCGTCTGCCCTACTGTGGTGACATTACTGGAGGCCATCAGATCATCGGGCACGGCACATGATTCTGTGACTCCTGTATCCCACCATGAGATGCCTTGGGATGGAAGCATTTTACTTCACACACTAGTTAAGGAATCCAGAAGATTTGGATCCAAATTCTACCACTGGCACTTATTGTATGACCTGAAACAAATCAATTAAATTCCTACTTGGTTACACTCAACATTACTGAAGGGAAGTTCCACCCTGGAAGTTGCCCAGGATGACAAATCATAGCTTCTTGAATTCTTTATAAGTATTGTTTAGTAGGACCCTTGTGAGACTTATTTTGTGGCCTGGATTTTGTCATTTTCCATTGGGACAATCTATTCTGATTTAATTGTATGCTTCATGTATGGTTTGATTTGTTGTTGTTGTTGTTGTTAATTTGAGATCCTCAATTCATTTGACAAATATTAATACCTTACTATGTGAATAGCACTGAGGAAGAAACAAAGAGAAATACGACATCATTCTTCCTCCCGAGGAGTTTATCGTCTACAAAGACTGTGAGATTTAAAAAGAAAAAGAAAAAAATTAGAATAGGAAACAATTTTATTAAATATAACTGATAAAAGGTTGATATCCAAAATACAGGGGAAATTAACACAGATACATAACATTAAGACCTATTTCCCAATAAATAAGTAGCAAACAGGAACAATTTTCAAAAGGAATTTTGAATATATGAATAATCTGTGATTCATAAAGACCCCTCCTTTGAAAAGTGTATAATCTATGACTTAGTAAACAAATCATAAGGCATAGAAGGCAGGTAGGTGCCACAGTGCCAGGCCTGGAGTCAGTAAGACATCTTCCCAAGTTCAAATCTGACCTCAGAAGTTTTTTAGCTAAGTGACTCCAGACAAGTTACTTTATCATTTTTGCTTCAGTTCCCTCATCTGTAAAATGATCTGGAGAAGGAAATGACAAATCACTCTTTGCAAAGAAAACCTCAATTGGGATTATAAAGAACTGGGCATGACCAAAAGTGGCTGAACAACAAGGCACAGAGAAATTACATAACTTGTGTCCCAGGTGGGATTCAAACCCTCGTCTTCCTGATTCCAGTCCTAGCCCTGTATCAAAAAATTCTATGCCACTACTTCTCAGTTTTGAAGAGAACTCTTTTTTTTGTTGTTTGTTTTTTTGAGATTAGTTCTTCTTTTCTTGCCTAAGCTGGAAAGACAGAGGCTACTCACAGGCCAGACTCATCCCTGATCAGCAGGAAAGCTTTCATTTGTCCTGTTTCTGGCCTATGTTGTTTTGTCCCTCCTTATGCAACTCGCTAGATCTCCGTTCCTAGGAGCTCACTCTATTGATTCTAAACTTAGACTGAACAGCTTTAGCACAACAGCAGCTCAGACCTCCCAAGCTTTAAGAGATTTATCAGCATCGGCCTCCCCAGGAGCTAGGATTTTAAGTTTGTGCCAAAGATAAGGAATAGGGCTTCAATAGATGTTCCAAATTTCCCCTCTTCTTCTTCTACCCCCTTGATTTTTCCTCCATCTCACTCTTCATTGTTTCTAGAAGATGACTAAAAGTGGGCTAGACATCCCCACTAGGACAATGATTTATCTACCCTAAAAGCCCTGCTCCTAAGACCAACAAAGGAACCTGTCTTTTGCTGTTACCTTTTGTGTGTGTGTGTGATATTAATACACAGATATTAGCTTTTAGATATTGGTGATATTGACCATTTATGTCATGTTAGATTTCAGATTGCAGTGAACCTCAGCATGGAGCGTTATGCTTTAGTCTTTGGAGTCAACACCTTTATGGCTTTGGTGATTCAGACCATAATGACATTAATCATAGTTGATTCTAGAGGTCTGAATCTGCCCATCAATATTCAGGTAAGTTTCCTTAAGCTAAATTCTTCTGGGAACTGGGGTGGAAGAGCTGTAATTAGGCAGCATGATGAGGTAATGGATAGAGTGCTAGACTTGAAGGGAGGAAGATTTGAGACAGAATCCTGCCAAGTGAATTAACATTCTGAAGCCCCCTGCAGATGCTAACGAGCTAGATAGATGCTAGCCACTATTAAGGATGGACTGAGATGGAAAATAGGACCTTTGCCCCCAAACTAAGAAACTTAGAAGGTAGTAACTTCAAAGTCTCAGGGAATGCTTTCTCCAGTGGGAGCACCATCATCAGCTCTGGTCTCACTATCTAATTAACAGCTTTGGCCAGTCCAGAAACACACAAATCTCCAAGTTTTCTCAGGCTAATTCTTCCCTGCCACTGCAGCCACAGTTATTCTACCTTCACTTGCCAAAGGAGAGCATAGATGGCAAATTGCTATTTTTGCATGGTAAAATGATTTCTAAAGGAAATTCCTTCCAAGTTTAGAAATAGAAATCACCATAGTAAGGTGTAAACTATAGATCCTTTTCTCTTATTATCTAAAAAGAAAAAAAGAAAAAAACAAGAAATAGAGGAACTGATCTAAAACAGAAAAAAAGAGAAAGACAGGAGGTGATTTAACATAGAAACTGCTGGGATCTTTTGTGAGTTGTTATCTTCACTGAAGGAAGAACAAAAGGAAAAAAGCTTAGACTTCAATAAGCGAAGCCTAGCTATGTATTAGAAAATACAAGGAGTTCAAAAGTAATGCTTTATATTTTCTAATAATGAAGTATTAAAATGATTTCTAATTGATCATTCAATAAAGCTAATGCTCATTTGTCTGAGATATCCATCATCTTCCTACCTTAATGCAAAATAATTAACTGAGTAACATATTTTTTAATCTTCTATCATTTTTATTTTTTTCTCAACTATAAATAATTTTTAACATTCATTTTTTCCATTTTTAAGGTGCAAGCTTTCCCCCCTCTACCTCCTTTCCTAGTTGAGGAGGCAAACAATTTAATGTAGATTATATATCTGCAGTCATGCAAAACATATTTCAACATTAACATGTTACCAAAGGAAATATAAGTCAAAAGAAAAAGTTTTAAAAGTATGCTCCAATCTGCATTCAGACTCTATAATTCTTTCTCTGGAGTTGGGTAGTATTTTTCATCATGGGTCCTTCAGAACTGTCTTGGATCATTGTATTGCTGGGAATAACTGCATTCATTGTTGAGCATTGTTTAATACTGTTATTACTATGTAAAATGCTCTCCTGGTTCTACACCCTACAATTTGCATTAGTTCATATAAGTTTTCCCAGGCTTTTTTGAAAGAATCCTGAATATCATCAGCACAATTATATCCCATCACACCATATATACCACAATTTGTTTAGCCATTCACCAATTGATGGGCATCCCTTCAGTTTCCAATTCTTAGCTACCACAAAAAAAGGTGCTATATTTTTGTACATAGAGGTCCTCTTTCCTTTTCTCTGATCCAAACCTAGAAGCAGTATTACTGGGTAAAAAAAAGGGTTTGTTTAGTTTTATAGCCCTTTGTGCATAGTTTCCAATTGTTCTTCAGAATGCTTGGTCAATTAACAACTCCATAAACAGTGCATTGCTGTCCCATTTCCCCATGTTCCCTCCAACATTTGTCATTTTATTTTCCTGTCATATTAGCCAATCTGATATGTATATAATAGTACCACATAGTTGGTTTAATTTTCATTTTTTCCAAATCAATAGTAATTTAGAGCATTTTGTATGACTATAGATAACTTTGATTTCTTTTGAAAACTGCCTATTCATATACTTTTATCACTTATTTTTGGTTAGATTTACCTAGTTCTGAGAAATTACAGTACAGTACTATACTTTTTTCCTGTATTTAATTTTTCCTTTAAGAATGTGGATGCTATGCTATTTGGTGCATTTATATTTAGTATTAATAATACTTCATTGTCTGTGGTCACTTGGCATAATGTAGTTTCCCTGCCTAACTCCTTTAATTCAATCTATTTTTGCTTTGGCTTTGCCCAAGATCATTGGTATCTCTGGTTTTTTTATTACCTCAGCTGAGGCATAAAAGATTCTGCTCCACCTCTTTAATTTTATTTTGTGTGTGATTCTCCATTTCATCTGTTTCTTTCAAATAACATACTGTATTGTCAAATTCCAGTGTTTAATCCATTTTCTAATCTACTTCTATTTTATGAATGAATTCACATTCACATAATGTTTACTGTATATTTTCTATTTATCCATCTCTGTCTCTGTCTGTCTATTTTATGAGTGTATTCACATTCACATAATGATTACTGTATATTTTCTATTTATCCATCTCTGTCTCTGTCTGTCCATCCATCCATCTGTCTGTCTGTCTGTCTGTCTTATTTCTCTCTCTTTCTCTCCCCTGCACCTCCTCAGAAGTCTGTTTGCTTTTGATCACTGGCTTCCTTAATCCATGCTCCTATCAGCCCCACCTCTTCCTTTATCCTGATCCCCTCCCACTTTCCTATAGGATAATATAGATTTCTATGCCAACTGAGTATGTAAGTTATTCCCTTTCATGACAACTACAATGAGAAAAGATTCGAGTATTGGCCACAACCCCACCTAACTTCCCCTCACTAAAAGCTCTTCCTTTTGTGCTTCTTTTATATGACATAATTTTTCCCATTCTACCAATACATCACTCTTTCTCACTCTTTAATTTAATTCATTTAAAATCATCCTATCATAATCAATTCATATCTATGACTTTCTAATTGTCTTAATAATAATTAAGCTTTGGGGAATTATGAATATCATCTTCCCATGTAAGAAGACTAAAAGTTTAACTTTTAAAAATCCCTTATAATTTCATTGTTCTGTTTACCTTTTTATGTTTCTCTTGAGTATTGTGTTCAAAAGTCAAATCTCTTCAGCTCTGGTCTTTTCATCAGAAATGCTTGAAATCCTATTAAATTATTCTTGGTTGTAATTCTATCTCCTTTACCTTCCATAATATCATATTCCAAGTCTTTTACTCATTTAATATAGAAGCTACTAAATCTTGTGTGATCCTGATTATGATTCCCTTGAACTGTTTTTTTGTTTCTGCTTGAAATATTTTCTCCTTTACCTGTAAGATCTGGAATGTGGCTATAATATTCCTGAGAATTTTCATTTGGGGATCTCCTTAAGGAGGTGATCAGCAGCTTCTTTAAATTTCTATTTAACCTTCTGGCTCTAGGATACCAGAGCAGTCTTCCTTGATAATTCCTTGATATATGATGTTGAGGCTCTTTTTTTTCAACATGGCTTTCAGGTAGTCTAATAATTCTTTGTATTTATGTTTGATCTGTTTTTCAGTTCTATTCTTTTTTTCAATGAGATATTTTGCATTTTACTCTCCTTTTTCATTAAAAAATTGTTTTATTGTTTCTTGATGTTTCATGGAGTTATTAGCTTCCATTTGCTCAATTTTAATATTTAAAGAATTATTTTCTTCAGTGAGCTTTTGATCTTTTTCCACTTAGCCAATTCTATTTTTTAAAGGCATTCTCTTCACTGGATTTTTGTGCCTCTTACCATTTGACCAATTCTGTTTTTTAAGCTATTATTTTATTCAGTATTTTTGTGCCTCTTTTAACAAGTTGTTGCTGCTCTTTTTATAATTTTCTTCTATCACTCTTAATTTTTTTCTTTTTCTAATTCAAATTTTATAAAACCATTGGAATCAAGCATTTCTATATACAAAGAAAAAGATAATACACAAATGAAATCAGAAATTTCCTATATGTTTACTTTACTTTTCTTCAAACCTACACAGTGTCCCAGCCCCACTCCACCATCCTTGAATCACAAAAGGTATAGTTTGGGTAGCCAAAATGTACATATAAATTAAATATTTCCTATTTCACCTTTCTGTTCACTTTCTGGAGATAATATTCACAGTTATTCTTCCAACATTAATTCTGTGGATGTGTATTTCTCCTGTTTCTACTTACTTTACTGTTCATTATTTCATGGAGTTCTTTCTAAGGTTTTGTAAAATCAGTCTGTTCATCATTTCTTATGGCACAGTAGTATTCCATCACAATCATATACCACAATTTGTTCATCCATTCCCCAACTGGTGGACATCCCCTCAGTTTCCAATTCTTTGCCACTACAAAATGAATTACTATAAATATTTGGGGATATATAGGTTCCTTTCCTCAACCCAGAAATAGTATTGCTGCATTTAAGGGCATACACAGTTTTATAATTTTCTGGATATAATGCCAAATTTCTCTCCAGAATTGTTGGATCTGTTTATAGCTCTACAAGAAGTGCATTAGTATCCTTGTTTTTTCATGTGGCCTCCTGCATTTGCTACTTTGCCCTTTTGTTATCTTAGCCAACCTGATGGGTGTGAGGTGATATCACAAGAGTTGTTTTGATTGCATTTCTCTATTCTGTAGTGATTTAGAGAATTTTTCATTTACCTATATTTGGTGTCATTTTCTTCGTCCAAAAATTGTCTGTTCATATCTTTTGCCTATTTATTAATTGGGGGATGATTCTTTTTTTTTTTTTTTAAACCATTACCTTCCATCTTGGAGTCAATACTATGTATTGGTTCTAAGGCTTAGAAGAGTGGTAAGGGTAGGCAATGGGGGTCAAGTGACTTGCCCAGGGTCAAACAGCTGGGAAGTGTATGAGGTCAGATTTGAACCTAGGACTTCCTGTCTCTAGGCCTGGTTCTCAATCCACTGAGCTACCCAGCTGTCCAGTGATGATTCTTATAGAAATAAATTACTATTTTTATAAGTTTGTCAACTTTCTCTATATATTTTAGATATGAGACCTAAAGTCTGTCTATAAAATTTTCCCCCAGTTTTCTGCTTTCCTTCTAATCTTGGCAGCATTTATTTTATTTGTATAAAAAACTTCTTAATTTAATGTACTCAAAATTATCAATTTTACATTTCACACTGCTGTTCTCCATCTCTTGTTGACTCATTAATTCCTTTCCTATCCATAAACCTTATAGGTAATATGTTCCCTCTTCTTCTGATTTACTTATGGAATCTCCTTTTATGTCTAGATCATGAATCCACTTTGATTTTATCTTAGTAAATGGTGGGAAGATATTGGTCTATACCTCATTTCTGGCAAACCAGTTTCCATTCCAGTAATTTTTACCAAAGAATGATTTCTTATCCCAAAAATCAGATCTATGATTTTGTCAAATGCAAGATTATAATCTTTTCTACAGCTTGTTGTATGTCTATTCTATTCCACTGATCTACCTTTCTATTTCTTATCCAGTACCAGATAGTTTTGATAATTATTTCTTTATAATACAATTTAAAATCTGATAGCTCCTTCCTTTATGTATTTTATTAATTCACTTGATATTCTAAGAAATTAATAAGGAAAACTTCCCTAATAGTCTAGAACTAGAAGGTTAAATAGAAATTAAATTAAAAGAATCATCTCGTGAAAGAGATACTAAAATAAAAATACCCAGGAAAATTATAGTCACATTCTAAAAAGGAGAAAATATTTCAAACAGTCAGAAAGAAAAAACAATTCAAATATTGTGGACCCAAAGTCAGGATCACACAAAATTTAGAGGTTTCCATGTTAAAGGACCTGAGAGCTTAGACTTTGATATTTGGAAGGCTAAGTAGTATCTATCTAAAACCATCAACAAGCATTATCTATAATGGATATAAGCTAAAAGCCTTCCCAATAAATTCAGGAGTAAAGCAAGGATGCCCATTATCACTACTAAATGCTAAGTATAGCAATTAAGGGAGGAAAAAGAAATTGAAGGAATCAGAATAGACAGGGAATGACTGAACAAATTGTGGTATATGATGGTGACGGTATACTATTGTGTATAAGAAATGATGAGCAGGCTGACTTCAGAAAAATCTGGGAAAACTTACATGAACTAATGCAAAGTAAAGTGAGATGAACCAGAACATTGTACAGCAGTACTGTATACTGATGAACTGCAAGTGGCTTAGCTATTCTCAGCAATACAATGATCCAAAGCAATTCTGAAGGACTCTTGAGGGAAAATGTGATGCACCTCCAGAGAGTGCACTGATGGAGCCTAAATACTAATTAAAGTATAATATTTTTTCCTTTATTTTTGTGGAGGCTTCTTTTTGGTCTGTCTTCTGTATAACATGACTAGTATGGAAATATGATTTCCATGACTGCATATATATAACTTTTATCAAATTGCTTACCTTCTCAATGGGGCAGGGTGGGAAGGAAGGCCAGGAAAGAATTTGGAACTTGAACATTTTTAAATAAATGTTAAAATTTGTTTTTGCATATATTTAGGAAAAAACTAAATACTATGTTCATTAAAAAAATACTTAAATCCTATGAAAGTTAGAGATCTGAATTTTGCCTTCAGCAGGTTAGTGACCTTCAAATAGAAATACTTGGTCTATTAATTCTTTTCCCATAGTAGTGATGAGTTATACTTAGTTATTTCACCTGATTTCACCAATGAATTCACAAAGCCATAGATTGAGTTAAAAACCAGATCCAAAAGGATTTGGAATTCTCTGGCATTTAAAGCACTTTACAAACTGTGTCCTTCCTACTTTTCTATTTCTCTTACATTTTACTCATCATCCATATAATCTATAATCTAGTGATACTTTCCTACTTGATATTCTTCACACATGAATTCCATCTCCCAAGTCTGGGCCTTTTTTCACTGTCGCTCATATCTAGGTGCCCTCCTTCCTCAATTCTCTATCCTGGCTCCTTCAAGTCTCAGGTCAAATTTCAACTTCTCTAAGTGTTTTCCTGCAGCCTTTCCTATGTCTAATTCCTTTCCTTTGAGATTATTTTCCATTTACACTGTCTGTATCTTCTTTGTACATTATTGTTTACATGCTATCTCCCCATTGGAATATGAGTTCCTTGAGGGCAGGAAAAATTTTTGCTTTTCTATTATCCCTTATACTTAAGCCAGTACATGGAATATTATAAACATTTAATAAATGCTTATTGAACAAGTATGTTATGCTAATTGTCCCTTGAAGAGATCCTATGTGTGATCTTGGTCTCATTAGTCCCTATATTGTAAGCAAGCCACTAGCATCATTATACTTTAGCAGAGTAAAACACTGAAAATATGTATGTGTGAATGACTTAAGTCTATTTGTTTTTTCCAGTTCCTAATTTATGGAAGCTACTTTTTAGTCATTGCTGGAATTTTCATAGTGAGAAGTATTTATATAATCTATTCCATCAAATGCAAAAAAGAGAAAAGAGCTACTCTCACCTATCTGAACCAAAGTGAAGGAAAACCAGAGGAATGTATTGAATCAACAAAGCTTTAGTATCTACACTGGTCTCATTGTTTTACAGAAAAACAGAAAATTACATTGACTGAAAATGGGATAGTTTGAAAAATTAGATTTGTATGTTTTGCCATGAATCAAAATATACAAGCTGATTAAACTTTAGTTGACCTGTTCCAAACTGCCATCAATCTCAGTTTTGCTGGATCAGGTCTTTAGCTAATCTCAGGTCAAATTGGGTGTCACCAAAAAATTTGGTCACCCTGATTCATAGAGCCTTTCTACAGTGATCCAATGAAGAATAAGGGTTTCCAAATCCTAACTGCACTATTTGCAAGCCATAGTATATCATCAGGACAACTGAAGCTTTCTGACAATCTAAGGATGTGAAGGTGAGCATTTCTCTGTCTTCATAACCGCTAAATGGACCAGCCAGAATTTCCTTCCAGAAGAAGTCTGTTCTCGACAAAACAAATAGGTCCCATGAAAATGTTTGCTATTGCATCATTCTTCTTTCTTTGCAATTAAGCACACCTTCTGTACTACTTATAATTCTCCTAGAGAAATGCAGCCTTTTGTGCCTGTGTCTGAACGACACCCCACTGAACTCTAAAATGATGAAATTTTGCTGAGAAACTGTCATCACCATCACTCAATGGGACCCCAGCCACTTGTTCCTTATCTCATCTATCAAACCATCTATCAAACTAAAGCATAGGAATAAATTTCAGAAATTCCTTAGCTAGACTTGGCTCTGACTTCAGCTCCACGGTGGCCCATAAGTTTAAGTTTCACTCTTCTTCATTTTCCTAACATGGAAAATAGGAAAATGATATGGAGTAAAAGGATGTACTAGATATACTAGAGAAGGAAATGGCAAACCACTCCAGTATCCTTACCAGGAAAAGTCATGGGTCATGAAGAGTAAGACATGAGTGAATCAACAACAACAGTGACATGAAGTAAATCATTTTCTTATTGTTACCATATTTTAGAAAGAAAAGAAAGGATTTCTGAAATCTATTGAATTCTCCCTCAAAAAAGTGAGTGGGTCTTTTAAAATGCTATCAGTTATTTTATTCATTGATCTTCATTATCAAATGGATGTTGGTGGCAAATAAAAATTTTTTCTAACCTCCCACAGGTAATTTTTATTGATCATTAGGGCTTGCTCCTGCAAAGGGAATATGACAAATTAAATTGGAAATCTAAAACAAAGAGTATGTAACTGTGAGAGAAAAAACTCCAACAGTGACTTTAAAGTCTAGCTATTCCTTATTATCACTCCAAACTGAACTTAATTAGCCAGAATTTGATTAGGCAGTTTGCAAGTACAAAGCCATTCCATTCTTTAATTTCATGTCAGAGGTAAAATACACGTGCACAACACACAGATTTTTTGGCAAGATTTCTAGAATCACATTAGAAGGAAATTGGCAAATCATCAATAATAGTTGCTCAGTTTCCATATTGTTTCATTCTCCATCTCTTAGACTTCTCAGACCTAAGCATCCTTCCCCAGCTACCACTCACCAATGCTTTCTCCCTTCTAGTTGAATAATGAGACCAACTACCTAAAAATCTCACAGAAGGGTGGAAAATGAAGAGATGGCTAGTCCAGACCTAAAAGGTTCTGAAAGGAGATCTTCCTCCTAGAGAAGGGCCCTGTGGCAGAGGGTACTAATGAGGTTTGTTATGAAGTTTCCAATGTGTATTTAGCTAGCCCTCTCAGGAAGACTGACTCAAGGCCAGGTTTGGTGACCAACATCTCTTACCGGCAGACTATAAATTCTGGGAATTTGGGCAATGGGAAAATGGAATTCATTAAACAGGAATGTCTAGCAGATCTTGCTTTAAGTTGTCAGCTGGTCTGAAGATGCTCTGGGGCTTGGGATAAAATGAAAAATTACCACACAGGATGTTGCTTCCCTGCCTCAAATGCAGCTTTGGCTGAGACGCTCTTTTCCCCACCTCTTCTGGCTCCTTCCAATATCAGATGACATGGAAGAGGAAAGTAAACCAAGGGAGGGAGGGAGAGAGAATAAGGTGCAAAGATAATTAAATGAGGTTAACCTTCATTGTGGTCCTTTATTCAACAAGTACTTATTAAAGACTTAATATGTAAAATAATAATAAAAGGATGTCCTGGGACAAAGCTGCCCTTTGTTGGCTTCACCTTCTAAATCTTCCTTCCCCACACCATCCAGCCAAATGGGGTAGCCTAGGACAAAGCTACCACTGTGACTAATTGAGTCATCTATAACAGGTATCAAACTCTAGGTAAAGGCTGCAAAAAAATCTATTGGGATGAGTAAAATAAAATTGAAAATGCTTAAAAAATAAAAACATATATAATGCTTATTCGTTGTCTTCTAAATCAATAGGCAACCAGGAGGAATTTTATTTGGCAATGACACCATTGATTTAGGGGCATAAAAATTCCCAGGAACATGGAGTCTTGGACCTCTGGCTCCATGGATGCTTCAGACCGCGCTAGTTGGTACTCCCTCATGACTTACTGTTTCCAGATGGAGAAAAGGGAGCCTTCTGAGAAACTGAGTGCCTTTTTATCCCTGTTGGTATAGTATTCCTGTGTTAGGTCAAAGTAAACTCCTTTGTTAAATGTTGGATGGCTTACAAGCATTTCCTTGCCTTCCAGCATCCAACTTGAAGGAAAAGGGTGCTGACTTAATGTACAAGAAGGTCTCCACCATTTAACATAGTTTGGGCAGATTAAGAGGAGCTGCTGTGGCCACATGGCTCATACCATGGTTGAGTTGGGAGAAGAGCCCTGAAAGTATGGAGGACAAGAGTGACTTGATGGTGGGGGGCTGTATGTTTTCCTGTCATCAGAACTTTCATGATCCATAGTATGGAGAGTCCTTTCTGTAGCACAGGAAGGAGTCTCTAGCTCAGGCAGAGGGATTCATTCCAGTGCTAAGGAAGACTGACTAGGAAGGTAAAGAAAATGCCAATGGCAACATTTCCTTTGATATTGTTGACTCAACTATAGAAAGTGAACTGTCAGCATAATCAGAGAGAGTAAACTGGGCCAGTGCATTCCATAGCTAGAGAAAGAATATAGTCTATATATAGAGAGAACTAATATATATATGTATACACATATGTATATATAGTTTGTATAATTCTACGTAATAGTTTCAAGAAGCATACAAAGAGAGTCAAGGGAAAGCAAATGGAACTACTGTCTCTGCATAAAGGGGTTTCTCCAAATGGAAGTGGGCACTAAGAAGTTGTAACCAGGAACTCAAACCAGAAGTTCAGGTTTTGGCTGAGGGTAGAGCCTTGAGGCTAGGAAACTTCATAGGTAGTTTGAAAGCCCTAGGTTTAGTCTATTGCCAGGAGAAGGAGAAAGAGGAGGAAGAAGAAGAAAAAGAGAATGATTATGATGAGAAGCAATGTCTTCTAGGCAAATAGAGATATGGCAATTGCAGGAGATATATAGAAGTTCTCTGTTGTTTCTGGATAAGGAACAAGGCTATGTTAAAAATTTAATTAGGCAGAAATCTAACAGAACTCCTTTCTAACCCCACTGCAAGCTGTCTCTCAAAATTCTCCTAAGGATCACATTGTTCAGTAAATTCTTTTTTCTGAGATATCTCTTTAAATGGCCCTTAAAGATATAACCAATTTAGACAAACTTACAGTTATTGTCCATGATACCAAAATGGATGATTCTCATAATTCTCTACTTGTCTGCATGTCATGAAATAGATTGGCCCTTATGTAATCCTGCTGAAAATAAATCAGTGTCTACATAGAGCCTGATGGTTACTGGACTTATTAAAGAGAAGAAACTTCACAGGTCTAGAGATGGGAGGTCCTAGGTTCAAATCTGGCCTCAGACACTTCCCAGCTGTGTGACCCTGTGCAAGTCATTTGACCCCCATTGCCTACCCTTACCACTCTTCTGCCACACAGTATTGATTCCAAGATGGAAAGTAAGGGTTTAAAAAAAAAAAAGAGAAAAAACCTCAACTGCCCAACAGTGAAATGGGATGATATTTCAAAGAGGCAGTGAACTTCCCATTGGCACAATTCTTTAAGTAGCAGGATGACCACCTGTCAATGATGCTGGAGAGCAGATGCCTGCCCCGGTGAGAACTTCTACAAGCCAACTTTAAAAGATCTTTCCCATTTGAAGATTCTATATTTCTCTTTCTTGAATGATCTCTAAAAATCCCTTTCTGGGTATAATTCAATAAAAAAGGATTCTTTGATGATTTGTTCAATTTCTTTTTCTGTAATGGGGTTATTTAAGAATTCTATTTTCTCTTCCATTAATCTGAGTAGTTAATATTTTTGTAAATATACATCTATTTCACTTCATCAGCTTTATTGACATATAGTTGGGCAAACATAACATCCAATAATAGCTTTGATTTCTTCCTCATTGGTTGTGATTTCACCTTTTTCATTTTTGATACTGGTGATTTAGTTTTCTTCTTTTATATCAAGTTAACCAATAGTTTGTCTATTTTATTTTTATTTTTTTCATAAAGCCAGTTCATTGCCTTATTTATTAGTTCAATGGTTAATCCAGATGCTTTTAAACTACTCTGGAGCAGCAGATCAATTTACCTTTTCAAAAAGACCTTTGATGCCTGGGAGTACTGTGATATTTTGTCTTTTGAGTTAATTCAAATGTTATAGAAAGGGTTAAGACAACAAGCAAAAAAAAGGAGCAATCTCTTTAATGAAAGCTAGCTGTTTCCCATCTTATCTCATTTTTCTCTTACCTTTATATATTTGCATATATTGTCTTTTTTTTCTTGGAATATTTTCCTTTAATCTTTCTCATCCTTTAAGGTCTAGTTCAGATACCGTTTTCTCCATAGAGCTTTCTATTTTCTTCTTCCATTTACTCTCAGCTCCATTCCCAGAGCTCTCTCTCTCTCTCTCTCTCTCTCTCTCTCTTTCTCTCTCTCTCCCTCTCGGTCTCCCTCTCCCTCTCCTCCTCCCCTCACCTGTCAGACTCCACCTAGCATTATATATCACATTATATATATATATATATATATATATTGCATATCCCTAGTTAAAGGTATGCTAGTAGATGTTTAAAATCAGTTATTGACAGCAGGGGTTGGGACACATAAATATGATACACTTGTATATTTAACCTACATTTTTAGCATTTTCTTCATCACTTTCTCAAGTCCAGACAATCAACAAAAAAATCAGCCAAGCCCTGATTTGTAGTATGTGCCAATTTCTGAGGTGTGATTGGTTAATACTGAGAATGTAATAGTGTTGAGACAGCAGTTTGACCTGGTTCCAGTATATTCCTACCCCTAGTAGCCTGTAAACTTCTTGAAGGCAGAGACTAGTATTTTTCGTCTTTGTCTACCTGTTACTTAGAAAAATACCTCTTTTATGGTAAGTACTTAATACATATTTGTTGGAGTTTGGGGGGAGTGTTTTGTTGGCCATGTAGATTATGTGTCTACATGAGGTATGTCTAAATGTGGTTTACAGGCTGGCACACATCTCTAGATTTTCTTCCCCTCGTCCATCTCCAAGGGAGATTTTGATTCCATTTAAGAAGAAAACAATAGTTTGGGGTCAGACACTAGCCATTCTGCTCTTTTTAGAGAGAGGATGCTAGCCTAAAATCATATCTATCTATCCCTGATTGTGAGACTTGGGGAAATAGCTTTTAGGTTATCCCTTAGTGGAGGAGGAATGTCTCAATCCATATGCTCAAGTCTTGACTTCCTGCCCACTGAATGGAGTTCCACAATGAATATATGTAGTAAATAGTGAATGAACTTGCTCATCCAATCCAGTAGCCAACAGATATAAGAAAAGGTAGACAGATGAGAATATGTATTCTCAGACAACATACAGAATAAACGAGCATTCCGTCTAGGAACAATATGTCCCCTCAACCAAGAGAGTACTTTATTTCACACAAGAGGAAATTCTCCTAAACATCTAGTATAATAATCTGGAAATAGGGACATGATTGAAGTGCCCTCTACATGGTGGCTTCTTTGCAGAGCCTTTCTCTCTCTTCAAGACCTGAAGAGAGTCTGGAGCCATGAGCCATAAGTCTTCTTTAAAGCTAGAACTCCGAAAACCAGGATCTCTCTTCTCTTAAACCTTTGTCAACTTTGAGCCAGCTGAATTGAATCATTAGTCTTCATCACTGGGGAGAGCCCAGGACAAATGGATTTTAAGACCCAAGTTATATGTATTTTTTTCTGAGCTTAATTCAATTAATTCCCTTGTTTCCATCCATCTCGACCCTTATATTACACTTTTATTGTATTAAGACCCAGTTTATACTTGCCAGTGGCAAATTCATTTTGTATAAGTTTCTATTAGTATACAATGGGGAGAAATAGCTTCTGTCCTTGAGGAGTTTATACTCTCCATGAGGTACATAATATGAATAGAACATAGTTTGAATACTGAGTTGTTGGTCTTAATGAGTCCAAAATACCTGCTTTTATGTGGAGTTGGGTATTGACCAAGTGGATCGAGGATGGCTCCTTTGTTGATGTTAACTGAATCGCCATAACTGAGGAAAAAACAGCCCACAAACCAACCCTGAATAATGTCACTTTTCTGTAGGTTGCCATCCCTAATCAGGCATTGATTGCTCTCATTTGTTTCCTTTAGTGAAGACAGTAAACACTTTGAAAGAAGAGAGAGGACACAATTTTAAAGGAGATTTAGTTTCATTTATTGAGGAATTTATAAAACAGGTTTTCTTGTATTGTTTAGTGCACATTAACAATAAAGGAAAAATTTTTAAGTATCAAGTACACACAAAAGAACAGACATATCAGAGTAGAAGCTAAAGAGGTTGTATGTTAGAATATTAAAAATCATATCATTTTTTTCAATTCAAAAGAAAATTTTTTTTACATTTGTTTGTCTTCCCTTAAAAGTGGTGTCAGGGGCTTATCCTCTTACACAGCACATCACAAAATCTGCTCTCTTATAAACAAATAGTAAAAGTATGTAAAAAAATAGCAAAGGTAGGTAAAAAGTGATTACATTCATGTCAGAGAGGAGCGGATAATGTACAAAAGAAGAAAGTCTTACCTTCATGCTGCGTGTGTGTCCTCAGCAGGTCCTTTCCAAAGACCAGGCTCTTCCTCTCTAGCAGCAGCATTGCTTCTTACAGCAGCAACTCTGTTGGCAGCATTTCTGTTGGCAGCAACCCTTGCCACAGCCACAGCCCTTGCCACAGCCACAGGAGCCACAGCCACAAGAGTTACAGCAGCAGGTGCGGCGGCAGCAGACAACTGTGGGGCTACAGCAGCCCCCACAGCAGCCACAGCAGCAGGGGCAGCAGGCAGAGCAGCAGCCCACTCGGCGGCAGGTACAGGTGGTACAGCCACAGCCACCACCACAACCACCACAGCCACCACCACAGCCACCGCAGCCACCGCAGCCACCACAGCCACCACAGCCGCCACAGCCACCACAGCTGCCTCTACAACCACAGCAACCCATAGTGTCAGTACAGAGGGTTCAGGTGAGGTGAGGTGAGGAGAGAGAGGACTCAGGAGAGGTGAGTGAAGTGTGATGCTCTCCTTCTTCAGGGCAGCCCTTATATACCCTCCAGGGGTACTTGGCCTCAGACACATGACACTTATTTATTTCATTTTCTATGGGAGATACCTTTTGTTTACTTCCTTAAGTGACTTTTCAGCCTCATTAAATTGTTTATTTTAGTTTACCTCAAACTAATTTGTTTTATAAATATGCTTCCAGAGGATTTAAAAAATAACTGAAAATTTTAATGATAAAGCCTTATTTTTTTCATAGGTGTCTCTTAAATGAAAGTCCCAAACTGATATGCAAAGTCATCTTGGCATAAGGATCAGAACAGCATGATGCCCTTTACAACGATTACTAGGGTCCTCTCTCAATGTGCAAGAAACATTCAAAGACTATCCCCTAAAGTGGGGAAATATTACTAAAAACCACATCAGCCTGAAATGTAAGCATTTCCACTTAAAGCCACCTTGCAAATTCCATTTTCCCTCAAAACGTTGATTCCTTTTATTTTCCCATGTCTGTTTTTAATCCCCTGCATATCCTGGAAATTATGATAAAGCCCCTAGTGAGTAAGGGAAATTTGGGAACTGGATTATGAAAATGGTTGCTCATGGTTGCCTATCTCCTTTTCAAATATAATACTCTAGAATAGCATTTCTAAAACCCTTTGATCCCAAGGCCCCTTTATGCTCTTAAAAATCATTGAAGACCTCAAAGAGCTTTTGTTTAGGTGAGATATCTTTCAATATTTATCAACATATAAATTAAAATATTTTAATAGTATTATGAAAGTTGTTTTGATCTAATATATCCTTTGAAAAGATCTCAAGGACCTCTGAGGGCTCCAGATTTTACTTAGCAAACCAATGACCTAAACTTTACTACTCACAAAATCCTCTTCATCATAGTCTCTGGGATTCTCCACAATTCAACAATTGGAAACCATTGATTGGGTGCCCTCTAGGTACTCTGTTAAGATGGCAAAAAAGGTTTGAATTTAGATAAGACATAGCCTCTGTCATCAAGAAGCTCACGGTGGAGATGGGGAATAAGCCCCATAGAAATTTGTATTCAGTTGTTTCCGGTCATGTCTGACTCTTTGTGACCGCACTGTGGAGTTTTCTTGGCAGACATACCAGAGTGGTTCGCCATTTCCTTCTCTGTATTTTTCACTTGTATTTGACTCTTCGTAACCCCATTTGGCAAAGACACTGGAGTGGTTTGCCATTTCCTTCTCCAGATTATTTTACAGATGAGGAAAAAGGCAAACAGAGTTAGATGATCTACACAGTGTCACATGGCTAGTAAATATCTAAGGCTGGATTTGAATTTGGGTTTTCTTGACTCCAAGCCCTGTACAAGCTAGCTGCCACAGAAATGACTATAATATAAAATGATATAGAAGTGCATTTAGTAGCTTTCAAGAAAGAATGGACTTGGACGGTCATCTAAGCCAACCCTTCCATTTGTAATTGAGAGCCAGAGAAGTAAAGAGACTTACCCAAAGTCTCAGATATTCAATGGAATCCCAAAGTGACCTTCCCAAAATTATTCAGATGGTGAGTGATAGAGTAGAATGGAAGCCAAAGAAATCTAGTTTGACAATTTCCACGTGTCCATAGAAAATATATATACTTTTAGATGGCATTTCCCAAATTTCACTTTTACAATTCCCCGTGAGGTCCGGCAAAAAAAAGGTTAGTCCTTTTTCTTCGCTGGACCTGTAAAAATAGACAACTTCTAAAATTTAGGAATTTGGGGATAAAAGAAATAGATGAACAAATGGTTAAAATTAGCCGCATTGACAAAAAACCAATTTGGGGGCAGTCCCCTATTGGTATAACAGTGTACAATTAGAACAAATTATACAACTCAATTTCAACTCCCCATAGTTCAATCAACTGCACCCCAAAGTTCAAAATTTGGTCTTCATGGTACAGTGAAGGCTTTTCAGACATCTTCATGGTGTCTTCACCAAACAGGTTCATCGTCGGGATTCTGGGGAGATGACAAGATCCTTATCCTGAAATTATTCTCAAAAGAATTTAAACTTTACATTATAGATTACAAAACATACATTTTCTTCTAAGATTTATACACTATAAATCCATCTTTCTTTCCATAGCACAATGGTGCCTCCTCTAAGTAAAGGGCACAAAGGTAAGGTAGTACATGACTGCCTTAGTAGAGAAGTTTGAGAATTTTTCACTTGGTTGGTAATAAGGAGTCATTGATTGGTTTTGAGCACAGGTGCGAAGGACTACTGCTGAAGAATGTGGACAAAGGAAAACTTGTTAGAATGCTCTGATTAGCTGTGTCAATGCCATGCACAGTTCTATGCTTAAAGTAATGTAAATTGGACCAAATTCTGCTATTTGGCATAGAAAATCTTTGGTGCCTTCAAAACTTGGCAATGTCTCCTCCATAATGAGTTTTGCTCCTCAGCTGACTAGAGGAAACAAAAATAGGAAGTGACAAATATAGATAGGCATTCTGACTCAGATCGTTTATTTCCTGCTCCTCCTTACCCCACCAAAAAACTACTAAATGCTAGAAGCCCCAGGTTGAGTCATCCATATGGAGTCTACTGTCTCCCACTACCCCAAGACATTCTACATCATATATCCTGGATTCTGTTCTCAAACTTCACCTTGGGATTACTTTTTTAGCCTTTTATAAAATTCATTGGTGTAATGCTATATGCTAACTTAAATTATCATTGTTATTTTATAATATCAGAAATTCAGATCCATTTTGTATAGCAGCAGAAGCAGAATGCTTCATCCTTATTTAGCCCTGGGGGAAGATAGCAACCCAGAGAAGCAAGCAAGACAGATGATTAGTGAAACAAAAGAAAAGGAGGCAGTAATCTTCAAAAGCCAGAACAAGTTTATCAAAAGCTGGTCATACCAGACTAACTTCAGTTGGTTGTTTTTTGTTTTGTTTCGTTTTGTTTCGTTTTGTTTTAAACCCTTACCTTCCATCTTAGTATTGATACTGTATATTGATTCTAAGGCAGAAGAGCGGTAAGGGCTAAGTGTTGGGGGGTAAGTGACTTGCCCAGGGTCACATAGCTAGGAAATGTCTGAGGTCAGATTCGAACCCAGGACCTCCCCATCCTTGGGCCTGGCTTTCAAACCACTGAGCTACCAATCTTCCCCATTCCCAACTTTTTATGCTTTATTCCTCCCACTTCATTCACTCTATTTAAGAGACAAAAAATATTTCCATTTGGGTCCTGATCACATGCTGTCTTATCATGTCTATGTGCATCTCTTTTGTTAGGAACAAATCATTCCACACTTCCAAATGTTGAAATCCTTCTCTTTAATACTTATTTCCTTTGTCAACACTTGCCTCCCTTCATCAATAAGGTCTTTGCCCATCCCCGATGCTAACGTTCTTCTTCCTTAAATTTCTTCATGCCTTTGATCTAGAACCTCAACCAATCCATCTACAAGCATTTATCAAATGCCTGCTATGTGCCTGGGGCAGCTGGGTAGCTCAATGGATAGAGTGCTGAGTCTGGGGTCAGAAAGATCCAAGTTCAAATCTGTCCTCAGATACTTACTATGTGATCCTGGACAAGTCCCTTAACCCTGCTTGCCTCAGTTTCTTCATTTGTAAAATGAGAAAGAGAAGGAAATGGCAAACCACTCAAGTCTCTTCACCAAGAAAACCCCAAATGGAGTCATGAAGAGTCAGATATGACTGAAAAAAGATTAAACAACAACAAAAAACAACTATGTGGCACTCTGTTAGGTACTAGGAATACAGAACAAAATTCAAAAGTCCCTTCATTCAAGTAGCTTGCATCCTATTAGAGTATGTCCAAAATAATATACAGAGAGCTTAGACCTGTAATTTTACTGGTAGAGGGAAACACCCTGGGGCAGGAACTCTCTACGAAGGCAGGAAAATAACTTCTCAGGATCTTTTAGTCTTAGAGAGTTGTCAGAGGCACTAATTACAGAGCTCAGGGGCCAGCTCTCTATTGATGATGCTACTTTGCTTCTTGATACAAAGAAAACAATATTATTTCAAGAACAGAGAGTAGCACTAGCAGCCAGAAGAAAAAGCTTCATGCAGGAGATCTCAGTTGAGCTGAGTTTGGTTTTTTTTTTTAACTGAATAATCTAAGAGGTAGAAATTTGGAAGGAATATGTCTCAGATATGGCCTATGTAAGGACACAGAGTTGGGAGCTTATTTGTGTGCATGTCTTAATTCTCTTGTACTCAGAGAGCAATGACTGTATCATTGGTCCTCTTTGTATTAGTCTTGCACACTATAGATGTTTAACAAATGTCTATTGAATCTTTTTTTTAAATGATCATTAAAAAGTGGATTTGTATCCTATAAATCAAAACAATAAATTTCAAAATCTGTGGTAGAAAGTAAAATCTGTTAACAGGGTCAATGAATTCCAAGTCGATACAACCAGGTGTTGGCATCTAAGCATCTTTAGGTCTCACTGGTTTGAGATGGGCACATCTTCACAAATATTGTCACCTGGATGTCACACCAAGGCTGACATATCACGTGTCCCAAATGAGCACATCTCTGCCCTAGGCACACCCTGCCAGCTTCTCCCGTATCATCACCATCTTTCTAATCTCGGGGTCCATTATTATAATTTTCACCACTTTTTCCTTTCTTATAGAATATGGTTTTGAATCAGAAGTATCATAAGAAAACAAGTCATTAAGTTGAACTAGGGCACACAAGTAGGAAGTAAATAAGAATCATCTTAGAAAGTAGGTTAAAAACAACAATAAAGTATCCCGTGTTCTGAGCCAAGTCTCCAGAGGAGGGTATATAAGGGCTGCCCTGAAGAAGGAGAGCATCACATTTCACTCACCTCTCCTGAGTCTTCTCTCCTCACTTCACCTGAACCCTCTGTACTGACACTATGGGTTGCTGTGGTTGTAGAGGCAGCTGTGGCGGCTGTGGCGGCTGTGGTGGCTGCGGTGGTGGCTGTGGTGGCTGCGGTGGCTGCGGTGGCTGTGGTGGTGGCTGTGGCTGTACCACCTGTACCTGCCGCCGCGTGGGCTGCTGCTCTGCCTGCTGCCCCTGCTGCTGTGGCTGCTGTGGCGGCTGCTGTAGCCCCACTGTTGTCTGCTGCCGCCGCACCTGCTGCTGTAACTCTTGTGGCTGTGGCTCCTGTGGCTGTGGCTCCTGTGGCTGTGGCTGTGGCAAGGGCTGTTGTTGCCAACAGAAATGCTGCCAACAGAAATGTTGCTGCAAGAAGCAATGCTGCTGCTAAAAGGGAACAATCAGAGTAGGACTTCTGGCAATGATCTTCTAGGGACTCCTGCACAGCATCAAGGTAAGACTTCCTTCTGCCTTGATTTTTCTGCTTCTCTCTGACTGGTAAGTCATCTTGGGGTTGTATCAGTGGTGAGTATCTTGCATTCTGTGCTTGCTGTAGTGATGTCTTAATAACTCCTAGGATCACACGGGTGCTTTAATTTGGAAAGTGCCCATTTCCACAAATGGGCTTTCCAAAAAGGGCCCCATTCAATTTTCCCAAATTTCATTCATATCATTGGGTCAACAATGGATTCATGATTTTTAGCATTTTTTATTATTGAAATTTCTACTCTCTTATAAATGCCTGTGTTCATATTTCTATTTGGGGGGAACGTATTGAATATTCACTGCTTTTTCTTCCATTTCTGTATCTTTCAATGTATGTTTCTTAATAAAATGGACTTAATTTCATTTAAAAATATATGGTTTCCATTCTCTTGTTCTCTTGTGTCTATTCTGTGTACCAATGAACCTTTATTTTTTTAATATATTTTTTTTATTTTGAGTATTTTCCCATAGTTATGTGTTTCATGTTCTTTCCCTCTCCCCAAACCCCCTTAACTCCCCTTAGCCGATGCACAATTCCACTGGGTTTTACATGTATCCCAATGAACCTTTAATGAAAGAAGCTGGTGCTAAACTCATAATGGTGGCCAAATAAGCCAAAGAAGAGAGATCCTATAGGAACAGCTGAGAATACTCAAGAATAGTGTAGATCAGTGATGGGCAAACTATAGCCCGCTGGCCAGATGTGACCCCCTGAAATTTTCCATCCAGCTGTATGACATTATTCCTAATCTGATGAATACAATAAGTAGGATACAATACAATGAAACTTCGAAAGAGTTGTCTTAGAAACAGACTGACAGATGAGCATTTCCTTTCCTTTGGCCCCCTCTTTAAAAAGTTTGCCCATTACTGGTGTAGATAGATCCACAACTAACAAGTCCACAAAAGATTTTCAAAAAGGCTACATCCTTAAGATTGCCAGTTAGATGTCCTAGATAGAGGACAATTACAAACCTCTCTTGTCCTTTGTCACTTTCAAAGTCAGAATGTTGGCTGAAAAAAAAAAACATTAAGTAGACTTAAATCATAGATTTAAAACTGAGAAGCACTTCAGAGGTCTTCTGGTCCCCCTAATTTTACAGATGAAGAAACTGATACCTAGAGAAATAAAGTGACTTACCCAAAGTCATATAGACAGTCGTGGGAAATATCAGAACTGGAATTCAAACTTAGGTTTTCTGATTCTATACTCTGAGTTCTTTCCATAGTATATCATGACCTTCATGTTCAGATCTTGTTTAGATAGTCATTTTGCATTTAATTTTTCTTATAGACTTTTACCTGTACTTATGCTATACTACATTTCTCAAAAACCACCGTAAATGATAACAAAAAAGTCCGACTCATTTTAGATCAGCAATGAATTTCTAAGTATTACAATCCAACCAACTCAGTGCCAGCATATGCGAAAGATTAGAGTTGGGGAAAAATAATTCTTACCTAGGGCCAAAGTGGAAATGTCCAAGTTGGGAGACAAGCAAACAAAAACTTAAAAACCAGGTCAAGTTGGTACCAAGGTATCTGAGCATCACCAAGGTTGGTGAAAGTGGTTGAGAAAACCAAGTGGTTGAGAAAAATGAATGGTTCTTTGGTTTTCCCAAAAGTTCGTGGCAGGGGATCTATTCAATAGGATAGAAATCTCTCCCTTTCTCGGGATTTTACATCCAGTTGGAGCTCAGAAGCATATCAGCTTCATGATATGAAGCAATCCCTTTATTTCGCTTACTCTAAATGTTCTCATATATACAATGGGAACCAAAATAATCATTTTACCATCAACTTCAGTGAATTATCTGAGGATCAAATGAGGCAATAAGTGAAAGCACTTTGTAAACCATTATATGCTATGCAAATCGCATGCTGCTATTGTGATGATCTGTGTTGTTTTTGTCATTGTTTTTTACTAGGAGAGGCTTGGTTGGAATCCAGGACTCCTAACCCTGTTTCAGTACATTCTACATTAATTCATTATCAGTTTTTATGCTAGTGAGACCCATGAGAGGACTGTGGAATTCCTACCTCTATTCAGAATAGACCACAGATCTAAGTTATTTGCATTAAAAAAGTCAAAGGGATTCTGAGGTTACAACATAGCCTCCAACTCAAAAGGCAGTTTTCTTGGGGTTCAAGGATTTAGGAAGAATTCGTACTCAGGACTCAGTGGCAATTCAGTTTATCACCATCCATCCTATAGCATAAGAGGAAGTACAGAAGCCAGAGAAGTTTAGGGCAGGAGAAGAAAGACAAAGGGGTACACAGACAGAGCCTTGACTGGACAGGACCAAGGCACAAGGTACAAGGTCTCAGGATGTTGGAGTTGACTCTTGACATGAAAGTCTAGGAGGAGCATTCTTATAGGGTAAAGAAGAAGCAAGATGGTGGTCTTATCCAAACCTCCTTAGGAATGCTCATTTGCATATCAGCACCATTTTAGGATCTGATCATTTGCAAATAAAACTTATCAAGACTCACCTGATCTTCTGGGTGAGTCACATGAAAGGGTAGTGGATAACAACTTAAGGTCTATTTGTTTTCTATAGCCATTAAGCCACAAAGCATAGGCATCTCCATTTTGTCACATACTTACATCATGATAAACACCTGCCTGTACTGTGTGTAGCCTATTCTAAATCATATGTCTGTCATGTGAAGTCATCACCTTTTTCATATGATTAAGCCAAAAAGTTCAATAGTTCCCACATCTTGGCTAGGTGATACTTTGAAGCCCATCACCTCTATTGTTTCCCATGATACCACTGGATAATTTTCCTGCTCTAAGTAAATAGTTTTGAAAATCAATTTCTCTCTGTCTCTGTCTCTGTCTCTGTCTCTCTCTGTCTGTCTGTCTCTCTCTGTCTCTTTCCCTCTCTCTCTTTCTTCCTCTATCTGTCTCCCTCTCTCTCTACATCTCTGTCTCTGCCTCTGTCTTTCTCTCTGTCTCTGTCTCTGTCTCTTTCTCTCTCTCTCTACATCTCTGTCTCTGCCTCTGTCTTTCTCTCTGTCTCTGTCTCTGTCTCTTTCTCTCTCTCTCTTTCTCTTTCTCTCTCTCTTTCCCCTTTCTCTGTCTCCCTCTCTCTTTCTGTCTCTGCCTCTCTCTTTTCTTCTCTCTGTCTCTCTGTCTCTGTCCCTTCTTTCCTTATACTTCTCTCTCCCTCCCTCTTTCCCCCTCTCTTTCTCTCCTCTCCTTTATGGTCCAGATCCAGGAACTCAGTGGTATAAGAAACTCCTTATACATGATAGAGCACTACACTGCTCCACTGGTACTCTCTTGATGTGGAAAGAAAGGGAAGAATATTTCTAGCCTATTGAGGCAATTAAAAGTGATGCAGCAGGTGGAGTGATGGCTTTTGTTGTTGTAATACAGTTATTTTATTCTTGTCTGATTTTTCATGACACCATTTGGATTTTTCTTGGCAAAGATACTGGAGTAGTTTGCCATGGACTCATAGTCAAAAAGATTTAAGTTCAAATCCTGCCTTAGACACTTACTTGTGATCCTGGTTAGATACTAGACCCTTTTTAACTCTTAGTTTTCAAATCTGTAAAATGGGAATCAAAATAGCATCTACTTCCTAGAATTATTAGAATGAAAATTTTAAAAATGTATATGTTTAGTGCTTCACAAACCTTAAAGCACTACATAAATGTTAATCATTAAATGGACATCCTAGAGTGAACTTTTGGGAGAATACGGGCAAGAGTCACACAAGAAGGGCAATCATACATGAGTTGCAATATGCATCATGGGAAGTAATTCCTGAATCGATGAGATCCATTTGAGCATTGAGAATATTTAGAATTATAAAATGTTAGAGGTAAAAGAGTTCTTAAAGATTAACTATTGGGGACATCTGGTTGGCTCAGGGGTTAGAGAGCCAGCCCTAGAGACCAGAGGTCCTCAGTTCAAATCTGACCTCAGACACTTCACAACTGTGTGACCCTGGGCAAGTCACTTAACCCCCATTGCCTGGCCCTTACTCTTCTTCTGCCTCAGAACCAATACATGGTATTGATTCTAGGGTAGAGTATAAGGGTTTTATAGGATTAAAAAAATTATCTATTACAGCACCTCTACTTTATAGATGAGGAATCTTGAGACCCACAGAGCTAGAATAACTTACCCAAGGTCATACAGATAATATAATGAAAAAGACATCAAGTTTAGATGTGTAATCTTCCACTGACACCTCTAATTTAGTCTCAGAGACTCAGTTCTTAGACCACTGACAGGTTAAGGGACTTATTTGTGGTTACACAGCCACTATGTATCAGAGGTCAGACCCGAGCCCAGGACTTCCTGTCTCCACAGCCAAGCTTCCATTCTCCATTCCATACTGCCTCTCACAAATTCTACTCCAGTTTGGTTCATGTGGAATTTGTGGTCTGCAAATACTACCACTTTCCCTTCCCCTTTAGGTCCCTCTTCTGAACTTAACTCTTGCCAGCAGAAATAGGAAGTAGCAGAATGCTGACCTTCTGACTGTTTACTTCTTCTGTCAAAATGGGAATGAACTGATTTGTCTCTGGATGTCCTTGAGTTGAGCCAAGAGAACTTTCGCAATATATCCTGAGTGATTCTGAAACTTTTCAACCTATAGAACATGCTGAGCCTATCCTGCCTCAGACATGGGAAGGACAGAGGAGAAAAGGAAGGTCAGGATTCCCATGATATTGAGAAGGGCAATTAAATTATCTTTCTTAAAAAATTGTTACTTAGCCCAAGATGAAAGATTAAAAGAGCAGACTACAAGACATAACCAAGGAGGTACATGGAAGAATAAGAGTGGAAAATATCAAAGAACTGTAAGGCAGGAAGAGAAGATGGGCTAGTCATATGGCAAGAGCAAGGAATGACAGGCAGAAAGCATGAATCTTTCACTAGTGCCCTCCCAATGCATGTGGGGAAGGAGGGAAGGAATTGATTATAGCATCAAACATTTTGAGTAGATTGGCCCAGAGAATTTGGGGAGAATATGAGCAAGGACAGCTATTGATGGGTCACAATTTACATCAATTTAAGTCAATCTTTTATATTTTTTTAATATTTATTCATTTGTTTGTCACATTAAAATTCCTAAGTAATCACTTCTCCCTTCTCTCCCTACAGTAGAAAAGGCATCATATGACAAAAAGATACACATATATAAAATTATGTCTTGCTTGTTTCTATTTATTAGTTCTTCCTCTAGAGGTAGACATACACAAGTCATTCTTCAAACAATATTTCTCTTGCTGTATGTAATGTTCTCTTAGTATAATTTCATATAGGTTTTTCCATGCTTTTTTTTTAAAAAATCAACCTTATTGTCATTTCTTTTGGAACAGTAATATCATAATCATATGCCACAGCTTGTTTAGCTAATCCCCAACTAACTAATGAACATCCTTTCATTTTCTAGTTCTTTGCCATCACAAAGAGAACTACTATAAATATTTTAAAACATTTTTAATTTTATATTATTTTTTTAATATTTAAATTTTAAAATATTATCTTTGTACATGGTCCTAATTTTTATTTTCTTTTTAAAAAAATATTTAAAATTTTAAATATTATCTATGTACGTCCTAATTTATTTTATTTTTTAATATTATCTATGTTCATGTCCTAATTTATTTTATTTTATTTTTTTTATATTATCTATGTACATGTTCTAATTTTTTTGATCTCTGCTACTTTTGTAGGGATGACTTTACTTCAATTCTTTGTATGCCCATTGCCTACTGTTGTTCCTAGAACACAGAAGGTGCTTAGTGATTTTTTTATTGAATTAAAAATCATTTAAAATGTTTTAAATATCTAAGGAAACATGTCATCTGAGGGACTCCAGCAGGAATAGGGAGGAGACCTGTGATTTCAGTGATATAGATGACACCAAGGTGAGGATACTTCCTCTAGAAATCTAGGTAAGAACTTTCTCTTCAATTTATAATCATAGAGAGTTTCCTACAGTTCATGGAAGTTAAAAGATTTGCTAAGGAGCACACTGCCAGTATATGTCAGAGGTGGGATTTTAATTTGGGTGTTCCTAACTTCAAATCTACCTCCCTATTCACTTTGCAATGATGCTTCTTTTGAATTAGATATAAAACCTTTCAGTATTCAATTGTTAAAAGCTAGACACCTTAGCCTAGCAGGATAGCAGTAGAATAAAAACTGTCCCAGAAATAAGAATGATTCTGATTCAGTTTTCTATCATTATGAATCTATATAGTTCTTCCTTCAAAAAGGAAACTTTTCAGGACACGAATAGACAAATGAATAAAAGCAGAGACTCTTTATGAGACAATTTTCTTTACTTTATTGAGACTTTTAGAAAATAGTGGTACAACCACTAGCAATTCAGAAAAGAAAAGCAAAAAATAAGTAGGAAACAGTGTGTGCAGACAGAAAAACAAAGCACAGGGATTATAAGGAGTGAGTAAACACAGCCAAAAAACAAATCATGAGAATTCATGATTCAATGTGGCTAAGTTCCTAGGTTAGGGATGACCATTATTCAGTAGCTGAGTCAGTGCCCTTTTTTTTTTTTTTTTTTTTTTTTTTTGCTTCAAATAGTTTCTGTCACTTTAGAATTCTTTCAAATAGAATGATTTTCAATAGCATCATGTAGATAAGATGGAACTATAGAGTCCAGAATCTGAGACAGATTCCAAGGCTTTGGGACACACAGACGATTTTACAAAACTGAAAGGAATACATTTGTTACCAAGAAAAAAGGCTTACCTTCATGCTGTGCATGTGCCCCCATCAGGGCCTTCCCAGAAGCCCAACTCTGATCACTCTAGTAATCTAGCAGCAGCATTGCTTCTTGCAGCAACATTTCTGTTGGCAGCATTTTTGTTGGCAACAACAGCCCTTGCCACAGCCACAGGAGCCACAGCCACAGGAGCCACAGCCACAAGAGCCACAGCCACAAGAGTTACAGCAGCAGGTACGGCGGCAACAGACAACTGTGGGGCTACAGCAGCCCCCACAGCAGCCACAGCAGCAGGGGCAGCAGGCAGAGCAGCAGCCCACTCGGCGGCAGGTACAGGTGGTACAGCCACAGCCACCACCACAGCCACCACAGCTACTGCCGCAGCCACCACAGCCACCACCGCAGCCACCACAGCCACCACAGCTGCCTCTACAGCCACAGCAACCCATAGTATCAGTAAAGAGGGTTTAGTAAGGTGAGGAGAGAGAGGACTCAGGAGAAGTAAGTACAGTTTGATGCTCTCCTTCTGCAGGGCAGTCCTTATAAACCCTCTTAGTTACTTCCTTGTTTTTGATTTTTTTTTCTATTTTTGTAGGTTTTTATCTTCTCTTGTTTACTTCCTTATCCTGGACACATTCCCAAAGTCTTGATCTCTTCATGGTATGTTTTTTAGGTTCATGTCTCAAGGATGGATTTTACCTCTTAAATAAGTTTTGCTTGTTTTCTGTTAAACACCAGACTTAAAAATATTTCTGAGCGTAAATTGAAGTCACCTGATGCATATTTATATTTTTATTTAAGAGTCCTAATCCTTATTCTGGGCAGGTACGTGGCACAGTGGACTGAGTCCTAGGCTTGAAGTTGGTCAAACCTGGCTTCAGACACACTTACTAGCTGGGTGACACCCTGGACAAATAATTTAATTGCCTCAGTTTCCTCCTCTATAAAATGAGCTAGAGAAGGAAATGGCAAAACCACTCCAGTATCCTTGCCAAGAAAACCCTAAATAGCATCATGAACAGTTGGACATGACTGAAATAACTCAGTGATGAATC
>NC_058132.1:625731622-625805856 GCF_016433145.1 Gracilinanus agilis | reverse complement strand
ATCTACCTTAACAGCTACTCACCTAAGAAGTTCTCCCCTAACTAACTAGAGGTCTTCAAATGATGGCTACATGGCTAAATATGTCAAGTATATGTTATGTGCAGATGCTGGCTCATACCAGCTTTCAATGCCTAGAGCAACTAGGAGGCACCATAGTGCACAGAGTCCTAGATCTGGGGGCAAGAAGATGAATTCAAATATGACCTCAAATACTTACTAGTTGTGTGACCTTGGATGAATCTCTTAACACCTACCTTTGTTTCCTAAATTATACAATGAGTATAATAATATTACAGGTTTTTTGTGAGGATCAAATAATAATATAAATAAAGTATTTAGCACAGGACTTAGCCTATAGTAGGTGCTATATAAATGCTAGCTAGCTATTATTATTATTATTAAAGTTTCAGCATGAACTAAGCCTTGTAAATCAGTAAAATTCTACAAAGCAAGACTTGATTTATTGTTTTCTGGTTTGATTAGATTTAAGAAAGTGATGGAAGATGTCAATTATGTAGATTAAACTGAAAAATCTATCATGTGTACATGTTTTTGTTTTGGGGATTTTTTTTTTCAGGTGTTGGCCATCCAACATTTACCAGGGCACTCCTGGATTGCATAGTTACAACTCAGGTTAATTGGCCTCTGAGCTCCCTTCCAATTCTGAGATTCTGTAACTATATTCAGAGGCCAAAATAATGCTAGCTCACATTTCCATTGGCCTGCACAGTTACCAAGCAATTTTCTCTCAGTAATGTATTAGACTATTAACTCAAATCTAGGAGAATTTGAAAAAATATGATTTAAAGCAACTTTGGTCAATTTGGAAAGGACTATTTAAATGAGCTCTTGGTACATGAGATGATACTGGGAAGTATGTGTGTATGCCCATATTATATATGTGTGTGAGTGTGTGTGTGTGTATAATATATGTACATATATTGGAACCATACCTGATATTTCATTTCTGTAGAACTGTCCTGGTGAGGAAAATCTTGTTCCAATGCAGACTGAACCTGCGCTGCAACTTGTAATCTTAAGGAACCACTTGGGGTAGACTAAAAAATTAACTGACATGCCAGGGGTTCACAGCCAGTATGTATCAGAGGTGGGACTGTAGATATTATATGTAGGATATACAATTGCACATTGTCATGTAGATGTATGTCTATTATATATACATATATATGATTTTCAGATACCTCCAATAACTAATAATTATCTCCTTGCCTCTGTTTTTCTTTGCCCTAAATGTCTTTTTAAATCAGGGAACTAGAATTCTTTAAGAGATTATCAACATTTACAGAAGCCAAGGAAGATTTTGATCTCAAGCAAAATGTGTTTTTCTTTTAGTGGGCTCCAATTCCATTTAAGCTTGGTTCTCCATTATTTTCTCTAAGTCATTTGATTATTATCTAACATATTCTTTATAATTTTCTGCAGCTGAATTTCCTGATAAGGGAGATATTTTCCCCGTTATCCTTCTCTCAATTTGATGACAATCAGGGTTAGGAAAGGTTTTCTGCCATATTTACAAAATATCATATCTATTGAATCAAGGGCATGGTTTATGAATGAGCAATTTCAATTAGACATTTTTCTCAGCCTATGAGGAGATTCTTGGTTAGGGCCCTTGCCTTAGGTAGAAAACATAATTTCAAACCCCCATCTGAAGAGTACAGGCAAATAAGTGTTTAATTTAGCATTAAGGGGATCCATTAGAGCATTAATTTCCATGTATAGACGAAGCTATAGAAAAATTATTACTACACAAGTAAAGTATTATTAGAAAATCAAGTTTTGTTATTGGATAAAATTTATGCTTTGAAATTACTGATCAGCCCAAACTGGGTGTGGAATCTAGTTAGAAATTGCATAAGAATTCTGGGCTGCCTAAAGAGAATTCCATCAACTGAGGAATGGATGAAAAAATTATGCTCTATAGTTTTATCACATTTTATCTATCACACTTTAAGAAACAATTGGGGAGGGGATGTGCATCTAGGTGGCTTGGTGGATTGAGAAGTCCTGGGTTCAAATATGGATTCAGACACTTCCTAGTTTTGTGACACTTTGTGACAAGTCCTTATCCCCCATTGCCTTATCCCTTAGCACTCTTATGCTAGGGAACCAATACCCAGTACTGATTCTAAGATGGAAGGTGAGGATTTGTTTTTTTTTAAAGAAAGAAATAAGGAAAGGGAAGTTGTTGAAAAACCTCAGGAGACATATAAATAGAAGCAGAGTAAAGTGAGCAGAACCAGAATAACTTGTCTTAAAACAGCATGTAAAAATGAAGAATTCTGAAAGCCTTAAGAACTCTGATCAAATGCAATTATCAACCATGATTCCAGAGAACCAATGATGAAGAACTCCACCCATCTCCTGACAGAGGAGCTATGGATTAAATATGCAAAATGAGATTTTTTGTTTTGTTTTGACTGTGGCCATTGTAGAATTTGTTTTGCATGAATTAGTTATGAATTTGTTATAGGGATTTTTTTCTTTTTCTTTTTTTTTAATTGAAGGATGCAGGTAAGAGAGAAAATAAATGCCTGTTAATTTTAAAAGAAACCCAGGGAAGCCACCAACACATTGCAACTTGATTATCAAAAACTTAGAAATCAAATTATTATGTTCCCTCTAAATCTTCCTTCCTCTAGAATAAATATTTCTGCTTCCTTCAACTGATCCTTATATAAAAAGATCCCCAAGCCCCTTGATTCCACTGCTTGCCTTTTTCTAGAAACTCTTCAAGTTTCCTTGGGTCAGTAAAAGTAGTACCTAAAACTGGATGCAATGCTTCAGGATGGTAAGATTATTCCCTCTCTATGCACACCTTTCTTAACCATATGATAAAAGATCCTTATAAAAGAGATCACATTAAATTCCTTAACTGTCATACAACTCAAAACTCCTCGATCTCCTTCAGACAAATGCGCTGCCTGGCTCCATCTGATATTTGTAAAGTGAATTTCTCAAACTCAAGTGTAAGATTTTACATTTTGTCATATTATTTTTCATCTCCCTAGAGTTGATCTAATGTTCTAGTCCTCTGATCCTATCCTCTCTTATGACATGCATGGGCAGATGTAATCACTGCAGAGTTTGTTTTTACTCACCTGTGTTTCTTTGAGGGAGAGTTCATGGGGTAAAGGAATATGTGAAAATGACTAATATGAAAACAAAAGAAAATTTTAATATATTAGAAGTCCTTTAGTTAGTGCTAAAGACTGAGATTCGATCATAAAATCTTTGATTTTATTATAATACTGTCCTTTCCTTCACTAGCCATGCTAGGAATACGTTCCCTTGAAATGTTTTGTTGTCATTCTGCCTTTAAAGTACAGGAGAAATCGCTGTGCATTTTAAAGAGTTGGGAAAAAAGAGAGGGAAAGCCCTATGGCCCTCTCTCTGTAGGCTAAAAGACATCTCAGCATACTAGTTGAAATAGTCATGAGCCCAGAATAAGCAAACAAGGCTCCAAAGTCCAGAAATAAATTATTCTCTTGTTTATTTAGTTGTGCAACTAAGAATAAAAATTCTTTTGAAACTGAGCCTCAGTCTCAGCATTAAATAGGAATAGTGGTACTTGCACTGCCAGCCTCCCAGGGTTATTATGAGGAAAGCCTATTGTCAACTGGAAAGGAATCTATAGGGTGTCCCAAAAATCCTGGTGAGTTTTTGATCTCTTAAGGTCTTACGTCTTCAAACTACACTAAGGCTTTGGGAATATCCTGTATGAATGGGAATTATTGATTAAATAAGGGGGAAAGGTAGAGAATAGTAAATGTCACTAACTGACCAGGGCAAGGGTTAGTTGGATGGCATAATGGGGAGGTAATGTCATGAGCAACAGCAGGACAATTTGATCCTCAGCCTCTGGTGGAACTGAAACTGGAACCTCTAATCAAGTGAGCCTTGATTATGCCCTTGCCTCTGGAAGACCTTTGTTAATAGCAGCTAAATGGAAAGAAGCCAATTTTCTTCATTTGTATATAAAGCAAAGGCTCATCCATTCTCTCTCCCTCCCCACTGCTGCCTTTTCTCTTACCCTCCTTTTATCCTGTGTTTGTGCCAGGAAATCCTGATTGGCCTGGCCTGGCCCAACTGCATATACATAGGCAGGAAAGGGGAGAATCTGCAAGAAAAGTGTTTCCAAAGGAATCCTAAAGCCTGGTGGAAGCAGAACCCAGCCCTAGTGTTAGACGGAGTTGAGAGATAGTGCTGCCAGTGAGGGGTTAGGGATGACGGGGCATGAACTGGAAAAGAAAATATAATAACAGTTCACATTTATAAGTACTTCAAATGCTTAAAAGTCATTTATACACTTTATCTCAGGTAGATTTCACAATGCTTATAAAAGCCAAGAAGCAGGTCCTACATACAGGCTGTCTCAGAAGTCTTAATGCAATTTTAAATTTGAATAGTAATTAGCTATTAAAACATATAATAATACAATGTTTTATATGATGTTAAGCAATCAATACTCAACATTCCCATTTTTAACTTTCATGCCTTCAAGTATTCATGTGTTTTATTAGTTTTCACTCTTTTGCTGACAGCTACACATTTTCTTGGCTATGCACAGTAGAGAAAAAGTGACAAGCAAAAAAAAAAAAGTCTGTGGAGTAACTTGTATCTTACTAAGCATAATCAGCTAGATAAGGACACTGAGGGTGTTGATTCCATCATCTATAGTAGCTTCAAGGTTAAACATCAGCTCACCTCTGCTATGCTCCCATACTCCAAGACCCTTAAGGCACACGAAACAGACATTGCCAAAGGATGATTTCAAACTGATGCATCTTTCATGCTTTCTGATGCTATTCGTGTGGATGATGCTCATCAATCTTGGCATCTTAGGACAGCAATAACTAAAATCCCAACAACCTCTCCCTTGGTTTTCAGAAGATGGCCAAGGCAGAGAGGTTTACAGCAGTATAGTATACAATCAACATCACTGCCATCCGATAACAGGGGAAGGTAAGATTCAGGCTAGAAAACATTTTGGTTGTAAGAGTTTTATTTGTTGTAGAGAATGATACTGTAGATTTCATGTGTTGTAAAAAGTCAATATTGTCTGAAATTGTTTTTAATTGAGATGTTAGCATAAAAGACCACAGAATTCTAGGGAGAAAAAATGTTTTGCATGTTACCAATTTTATTTAGTGTACTACATTTTATGAGTTTTTTCATTTTACTACATTAAGAAAAGTGCATATTATCAGAATTAATGTTTTGTTACAAAAATTGTTTTCATAAAAGAATATTTTCAGCAATCTCTAGTGAAATATTATAGTTTTCAGTAGACACAGGAACCTAACCTCTCTATTTTCCATAGGTTCCATATAACAACATTTGTGTTTTTGACTTTCATTCCATTTCTAGGAATGTTATCCCTACAAAGGTTGAAGATTGTCTATGTTATGTTATGCCACTATTATATGTTATATAATATTACACTATATTACATTTTATATTATAGTATAGTATATATTATCTATTAAAACTTAAGAGTACACTAAGACTTTTGAGATATCCTATATCCATATCTATCTCTATATAGATATATTTTTATTTTATTTTATTATTTTTTATTTTTTATATTTATTTTGAATATTTTCCCATAGTTACACATTTCATGTTCTTTCCCTCTCCCCAAAACCCCCTAACTCCCCTTAGCCAATGCACAATTCCACTGGGTTTTATATGTATCATTGATTAAGACCTAATTCCATATTATTGATAGTTGGACTAGAGTTATCGTTTAGTGTCTTCATCTCCAATAATATCCCCATCAGCCCATGTGTTCTCTTTATAGATATAGATACTGGTAATATTGGTAAAGAAAATTCCTCTCTAGGATATACATATATATGCATATGTATATGCAAATACTGTGTGTGTTCATATTTACCTATTCATATATACATTATATACATGCAAGTAGGTGTGTTTATAAATCAGTTTAGAAATTTTATTGCTTTAGGATTCTCCCAATGAAGAATTTCCCATCCCAAAGCAGCTTAGAAAATTATTTGGGGGGTAAGTGAGAGGTCATTGAAATACCTACCCATAGTGATACTGTCCAAAAATGTTTGAGAAAGGACTACAGATTATTGTTCACTTTTTACAAATGAGAAAGTTGAAGGTCAAAAGCATTAGTTTATTTGTCAGCAAGTAAGAGTCATAAATGGTATTTGAACCAAGTCTTCCTGGTTGTTAAATCCAGGCTCCCTCCCACTAGTTCACGTTGCCCCTCAAGGATGGTGAGTATATCAGATTTATTATAAAATGCTTGCCTTATTTTGGGATCTCTCATGATATACTTGCTAGTAGACTTGTCCTGTCTAGTCAGTCCTATGATCTTACATTGGCTGGGTCACAAAGCTGTCATGGGATAACTTTCATAAAAGGGCTGTGTTATGGTATTCTATAGAATAATAATAACAATAATAATTATAAATACTATTAATATGGTACTTTAAAGTTTGACAAGTATTTTATATTCAGTTAGGTGGTACAGTGGATAGGCTATTGGACTTAGAATCAGGGAGTTCAGTTCAAATTCAGTCTCAGACACTTTACTACCTGTGTGACCCTGGGCAAGTCTCTTACTCTGCCTGCCTCAGTTTCCTCATCTATAAAATAGGGATAATAACTAGACCTGCCTCCCATGGATATGATGAGGAACAAATGAAAAATCATTTGTTCAACACTTTGTAAATCTTCAAATGCTATATAAGTGTGAGCTATTATTTTCATTTCACTTGAGCCACCCCAGAGATATCATGAGGTAGGGTGTCAAAAGTACCATTATCTCCAATTTACAAAGGATGAAAGTGATGCTCAGAGATGTTGCGTGACTTAGGGTGGGTACTCACAGAGTGATCATAGAGCTAGTGAATGTCAGAAGCAGGAAGTGGAAGGTCTGACACATCATATGAGGAGGTCCATCCAATACAAATGTCTGTCATGTGAAGAACATTGTGTTTTCATGTGTCCTTCACAAGAGTACTCCATATATTTGTCATGTGTCTGGTATAAACATCTCTTGTTCATCTAAGGCCTCAAGAAATGAATCAACAAACTCCCATTTCTCTCTCATAATCACATTCCTCTTTGATATTCACAGCAGAAAGAGTTGATTCCAATTAACATCTATTTTTTGTTTATACAAATTAGCATACCTGACAAGAAATGAGATGGAAGGTTTCTGATATCTCATTCCTTCCATCCCTTCATACTCAAGCAGAGCTACCTGACTGTTCTCAAAGAGTGAGGTTCAAATTTTAAAGGTCTATAAGAAAGACAACTCCATTTTTTTTATTCTAATGTGTAAACAAGATTCACTCAATGGGAAAATCATACTTAAATTTAAATTTTCATTAATTCTACAATATTAGCCCATTTCTGTTTGCTCTTTCCTTAATGGAAACAAAACAACTATTTACCATCTGTGAATGATAATGCTTATTATGTTCAAAGAGAATTATTGTCACCTGGCAAAGCTCTTTTCTCCTCACTGCATATTTTAGCAACATACCCTTTCTGAAGTCTTATTTTCTACCCTTTAATCATCTTAATGGCTCCTATTAAAATCTCTACAAGTTTCTTATGTCTTTCTTCAGCTCTTTTAGGGCATCATTTGAGCAAAAGATACCATCAAGGAGTGTGTGATCAAAAAAGAAGATGAGTTGGTCATTCACTGAGAACTAGAGACTACACTACACTATGTTTTCATTATATACTGGGATTTATTGCCAGGAAATGCTGCCCTGGTTCTCAGAAAAGAGACAAATTGAGCCCCACGAAGTCCTAGCTCAGCATTCAAGAGAAATTCTAGCATGCCAGTGTTAAATAAAAGAGAGAAGGGAACAAAAGTAGATAGGAGGAAAGCCAACAACCCAACAGAAAGATTACTGACCTCCTCTTGTATTTCATATTCTATTTATGCCTCTCAGTAATATCTACCACTTTATACTACAAATATTCTTGACTCAAGATCTAATTATATACAATTATATGTTATATACATATGGTATATAGAGTATATTATTGTATACAGACCAGCTGCCACCCCATGGATCTCCTGTTGTGCTACAACCTATGGTCCCTAGTTATAAGTGGCAAAGACATGCTCACGCTTTCTGAATTTTCACCTCTTTTTAAATAGTCTGGGGTTCCAGGTTAAGATGGCGGCAGAGTAAGAAGCAGCTCTTAACCTCTCCTGACCGAAACACACAAAACTCCTCAAGGGGACATAAAAACAAGTCCAGACGAACGGAGGAACCCCACAACAGGGCACAGCGTGGAAGGTACGTGGAATCGAGGCATTTCCATGCTATAAAGGGGTGTAACAGCTCTCACTAAATCGCGGGCTGAGCAACCACCCCACCCCCATCCCCTCCACACACAACATCTATAGCGCCGAAGCCAGCTAAAAAGAAATAGAGCAAGTTTGGGGCACCCATCGAGTCATTGGAAGCTCCGGGGCCTGTTCCTGAGAGCAGCAAGATTTAGGACCCCAAAAAGCTAACGAACTCACACAAAATTTGAGCGCAGGAGCAGGGTGCCGAGAGCAGACGCAGGGCGCAGAACGTGGACTCAGAGCGCAGGCGCCAGTGGAGGCGTGGGTGGAGGTGTGGGTAGAGGCAGACACAGCCGCGAGCTAAAGCTCTGAAACCCTGAGTGGGGAGCCAGTGCAGAAGGGTATACGACTGTGGAAGCAGCACCCTGAGACTTGTAAAGAAACCTCCAGCAGAGGATCAAGCAAGGGGGTCCACCAGGGGGCTTGACCGTGGACAGACCCTGAGCGCGAGGATAAACCTGAGAAGCTACTGGGCTAACAATGGCTACCCAGTCTCAGAAAGTTCAGAAGAGAAAGATTAACAACAAGAAAAAGAAGTCTTTAACACTCGACAACTTTTACACAGAGAAAATCCAGACAACTGAGCAAACAGAGGAGGAGAACAAACAAGCATCCGGACCCTCCTCAAATAAGGAAAACTCCTCACAAGCTATGGAAGAGTTCAAAACTGAGATTTTGAGGAAAAAATAGAAAATAGAAGAGATCTGGCAAGAAAATAACAGTTTAAAAGGTAGAATCTTGCAATTGGAAAGTGAGGCTCAGAAACCAAATGAAATGATAAGCAAATTGAACAACAGAAATGACCAGATTGAAAAGGAATACCAGAAGATTATGGCCGAAAACCAGAAGATTATAGCCGAAAACCGAAAGATTATAGCCGAAAACCAATCCCTAAAGGCTAGAATTGAGCAATTAGAAGCTAATGATCTCTCAAGACAACAAGAACAAATAAAACAAAGTCAAAAGACTGAAAAAATAGAAGGAAACATGAAATATCTCAATGAGAGAGTGACAGACCAAGAAAACCGGTCTAGAAGAGACAATTTGAGAATAATTGGTCTTCCAGAAAAACCAGAAATTAATAGAAACCTGGACTCCATACTAACAGAAATAATTCAGCAAAATTGCCCTGAAGTCCTACAAGAGGGCAATATAGACATTGAAAGGATTCATAGAACACCTGCGACATTCGATCAAGAAAAGAAAACACCCAGAAATATAATTGCCAAATTCAAGAGTTTCCAAGCAAAAGAAAAAATCTTACAAGAAGTCAGAAAGAAACAATTCAAATATCAAGGAGCACCAATCAGGATCACACAGGATCTGGCAGCCTCCACGCTAAAAGATCGCAAGGCTTGGAATGCGATATTCAGAAAGGCAAGAGAGCTGGGCCTGCAACCACGGATCAACTACCCATCAAAATTGACTACATATTTCCAGGGGAAAGTATGGGCATTCAACAAAATTGAAGAATTCCAGGTATTTGCACAGAAAAGACCAGGGCTAAATGAAAAGGTAAATAAGATACAGAGGGGAAAGAAAGAAAACTTATAATTTTTAAATTTGCCTTTTTAAGGGCCTCAGTGAGATCTAATTATCTGTATTCCTATGTAGAGAAATGTTATGTATAATTCTCTATAGTGAACTCTATTCACTATTATAATATTCACTATTATAGAAATCAGAAGAATAATTCACAGGGTGAGGGTGGAACACTAAATAATCTAAGATGACATGGGGGATGGGAAAGAGGGGGTGAATAGCAGGGGACACCAAGAGAAACTTGAGTGAATAAGAAAATAGGATATTCTATTACACACAAAGAGGGCATGGGAGGGAGAGGGGACAAATATTATTATAAGAAGGAGAGGAAGAGAGCATTAAGAGGTAATAATCAAACCTTACTCTCAGTGTAATCAACCCGGAGAGGGAAGAGTAGCTATACTATCCATTGGGACATAAAACTCTTATCTAACCCTTCTGAGAAAGTTAGAAGGGATAAACCAAGGGGAGCAGGGGAGTGGGGAGGACAAAAAAAGGGAGGGGAGAAGGGGGAGGGAATTCATAAGGCCTTTCAAAACAAAAAGAGGGGGAAAAATAAGGGAGGGGGTAGAAAGGGAAGTTAATCAAGGGAGGGGATAAGGGATAGCGGCTCAATAGCAAACCACTGGTTTAAAAGGAAAAAAGCATAAGGAAAAAGGGGGTAGGAATGGGGGAGGATTTGAAAATGTCAGCAAATGCACAACTGATGATTATAACTCTGAATGTGAATGGGATGAACTCGCTTATAAAACGGAAGCAAATAGCAGAGTGGATTAGAAACCAAAATCTCACCATATGTTGTCTACAAGAAACACATATGAGGCGGGTGGACATTCACAAGTTTAAGGTTCAGGGTTTGAGCAAAATCTTTTGGGCGTCAAATGAGAAAAAGAAGGCAGGAGTGGCTATTATGATTTCTGACAAAGCCAAAGTAAAAATAGATATGATTAAAAAAGACAGGGAAGGTCATTACATCCTGATTAAAGGCTTCAAACCTGGATCTTCAACTAGTTTGCAAAATAGATATTCTAGAATTTCACATTCAGAATTTCCAAGACTGAGCTCATTATCTTTGCTCCTAAACGTGTACATTTTCTTGAATTTACAAGTTGTTTATGGTGCCACTATTCATCTCAATGACTAACTTCCAACCTGGGATTCTCTTTGACTATTCCCAGTCTATCAATTCTTATTTCCACTATTTCCAATTCTGTCTTCACAGCATTGTTCACAATCGTCCCCTATTCTCAGCTACTCTTTTTTTATTCCTAATATAGTATCCTGACGAGTCTTCCTGTTTCTACTCTCTCTTCCCCCAATTAATCTTCCTCTGGAGCCAGAATGAGCTTTCTTCTGTATAGATATGTTTGTCACTTCTTTTCTCCAAAACCTTTCTTGGCACCCCATTGCCTTCTGAAAAAAGTTCCAGTTCCTTTACCTGGCATTCAAGCCTTTCGCAACCTAGATGGACTTTAAAACTTTCCAACCTTGTCTTATATTACTCCTTTGTTCTCATTCTATATGTTAGCTAATTCAGACATCTTTTTGTGTTCTAACTGTGCACTATGTTCTCATTCTTCTATGATTTTCCTCTGTTTGCTTCCCATTCATGGCATACCTTCCCATCTCATCTTCACCTATTGAACTCACTCTTCTAAAGGTCAATTCACAAATCACCAGCCACCTTCTCCAGAAAGTACCCCTGGGTCCTCTTTTCTCTGAGAATCCAAAGAGCTTGTTCTTCTTTACATCTCATAGATGCTGATGAGAGCTTTGAAAGTGAGGCTCGGGGGCAGCTGGGTAGCTCAGTGGATTGAGAGCCAGGCCTAGAGACGGGAGGTCCTAGGTTCAAATCCAGCCTCAGACACTTCCCAGCTGTGTGACCCTGGGCAAGTCACTTGACCCCCATTGCCTACCCTTACCACTCTTCCACCTATAAGTCAATACACAGAAGTTAAGAGTTTAAAATTAAAAAAGAAAAGAAAAGAAAGTGAGGCTCAAACACCATAAAAAGCATTTGCTCTTTTTTGCCTACCTTAACATCACTTCATCAATAATTACTCTGGGGGGGGCAGCTGGGTGAGCCAGTGGATTGAGAACGAGACCTAGAGATGGGAGGTTCTAGATTCAAATCTAGCCTTCGATACTTCTTAGCTGTGTGACCCTGGACAGGTCCCTTAACCCCCATTGTCTATAATCATTGCCCTTGCTGTTTGGCCTTGCTGTACATGTAAATGATCCACAGTCTTACTACAGAATGGTTCTGTTCCCCCATAGTGAGAATCAAGGAATGCTACCTTCTTCAAGCTTTTATCAAGAACTTGTGCAGATGTGCCTGGTTTTCTATCAGTGTACCCCATATCACTGTTTTCTTTCCCATAAATTCTCTCCTTAATTTCTATTATATCCTCCTCCATTTGCAACTCTTCCTCAGTCATATCTTTGTAACTTTGTGTTACCTCTCCAAGCCATAACTCATAATATCTTCTGCACCCATTTTGTTCTTCTCACATTCCTTTGCTACATCATTATCACTGCCTTTCTCTTTTCTTGCAACAACTGCTTTCTCTAAGGCTGCTTCCTCGGTTCATAAGGTACGAGGTCTAGCTCCTTGGGACAGGTATTCTTCCATTTTTGACAAGCTTGGGGACTTACTAAATGTGGCACAGTCATGGTCACAACATCTGGCCTTCACCTTATCACTGTATCTGTTGTTGCTGTCCCTGTTATTATTATTGTTGTTACTATTGTATCTGGAATTATAGTATGTATTCCTCCTGGTGTTATTATTATTATTCCTATTTCCAAAGTTAATCTGGGACTTATATCTACAATCCCGTACCACGTGGCCAATTTTTGAACATAGGAAACATCTTTTTACTTTGTTGTTAGCACTGCCACTTAGAAGATTGCCTAGGCCTGCTTTGGCTCCTCTGATTGGTGGACATCAGAGCCATATTTTTTATTTCTTCCACCTCCCTGGCCTTCTGAACTTCCCTCAATTGCTTTTTTTAGCTCAGCAATCTCTCGATCTTTTTCAGAGGTTCTAGATGGTTTAGATTCACTATCCTTCAAGTCATGGACATAAGCCGCTGTCTTCCTCAATTCCTCAATGGGCATGGTCTCCCATTGTGGGCAATGTAGTCTAAAATATGTCTGGATATAGTTTTGACTCTCCTTCACAAATTGCCTCCTGACATGCTGAATGTTGTCCTCAGCAGTCATGTCCCTAAACCCTAGGATAGTCTCCCTAGCTTCCAGCAGTCTGTCTAGGTATATGCTTGGATGTTCCTCCTCCCCCTGCTTCAACTTTTCAAATGAGCCCCATGCATTTGATCTTCTGCCATGTAGTCTCATTGCCTCTGCCAAGTCCTCCCTGCATCTCCTAAAATATGTCATATTTGCATGGGATGACAGCTCCAGATCTTGATGATGCTCTGACCATGATGCAAGATTGGGATTGGTCCTTATTTCTGCAATAAACTTAGCTTTCTCACTTGGGGTAAATAGTTCTGACAACAGGAGTTCTATGTCCTCGAAATTTGGATTGTAAAGCCTGACTGCCCTTTTAAATTCTTTTATTGCCTCATGTGGATTTACGAAAAACTGGGGGAACTTCCTTTTTAAAATTTCTAGATCCCCTCCAGTAAATGGTTTGTAGCCCTTGATGTGTATGATTCCAGCATCCGGTTGCTCTATTGTCCTGTTATCAGAAGGATTGTTCCAGGAGCTGCCTCTGCCCCTGCAACTTCTTGCTTTTCTGGGTTGTCATGTTTAATCTCTTGTTGTATTCCCCCCCCACTTCTTTGTTGTGACCGTGTTTTCTATTATTTCCAATTGCATGATCATCTTGGCATCTAATTCCTTCCCTTCTCTAATCTGTTTGTTAATCTCTATCAGTGTCTTCATATGTTCCAACATCTGTTCCATAACCGGGTTAGTAACTTCAGCCTTTACAAATGTGAAAGCCAGTACCTTCCTCAAAATCATTAGGGCCCCATAGCAAGTTGCAGTCATGGCTATCCCTGATGATACATAAGCCAAAGCATCCCCTACTGTTATTGTTAGCCACAGGTAAGCGTCATAAAGTTCTATCACTGTTTTAAAAAATTGGGGAACTGTGACAAACCAAAATGTGGCACAAGTCTGCCAAATCCCATACAGTAAAACTCCAGAGCACCCCAAAGTAATAATTGCTCTATTGATCATACTGGCCATATATCTCTTCTCCACTAGGTTATGGAGTAAAAAAATCCTAGGCTGGCTGGCCAAAACTGTTATGATGATAATAACAGATATTTTGGAGAAGCAGATAAATGTGTCAGGGCCAGTAGACCTTCAAGTCACAGGCACTGATTGACAGGTTTCAGTGAGAAAGGAGGGGGTTAGACACTCCTGGATCTCAAACCCCTCCCCCCTAAGCAGTTGCTGTTTCAGTTGGAAAATGGAGACTGGCTAAGATTCTTCTGGTAAGTTTCTGTTATGGCTGAACCCCAATAATATTCCCTTTCTTTAATTTATATTCCTCACAGGTCTGATAGAGGAATAAGTAGAAGCTAGCTATATAACTGTTGAGGACTGAGATAAATGATCTTCTTAAAACTGGTAGCTGACAGGATTCAAACTAGATGACCAAACTTGAGTTGTGAGTATTCCCCCAAATAATTTCCAGGCACAGATATTTAAGGTAAAGGTTATATTAAGAAGTAAAAAGGTAAACTATAGGAATTAATGAAGGTATTTGAATAAGGAAAGGTGACCCTGAATTATTAGGTTGAAACTGCCCTTCCCTCCCACAGGAGGGGGATGAAGGCACCTAACTGAATTTGCTCTCTTGTTAGATAATTTATATATCTAATTCACTAAATCATAAATAATTATTGTATTGATACTGATGAGGATTAATTCTATCAAACAGGCTAATCCTTGAGTAGAAACCACACTGGCTTATGCCACAATGGCCACTCAGGTGAACCCCCCAAAGTCTGGAGCAGTAAGCAGTCAGTCTGCTCACCTCAACCCCCACAAAGCAACTGCCAACTCCTCTCAACTGCCCCCTCACCCAAAGTTCTCCAGGGGGGTCCCCTGGAATTCTGGGTGAGGCTATCCCTGTATCTTTTCAGGGATTCCATGCATCCATCTCTACATAACACTAGCCCTTACTGCTTTTCTGCTTTGGAACCAATACATAGTATTGATTCTAAGACAGAAGGTAAGGGTTTGAAAAAAATAATTACTCTGTGGCTATGAAACTCCAACCATGGGTCAGATTAGCATACTTCAGATCCTATCTCTTGTTCTGTAATGCTCTAACATGCCCATCATACAATAGTGTTTATTTTGGTTGTCTGTTTATGACCTCTTCCACTCTCCACTGGGTTTTTTAAAAGGACTAGCAGAGACTGTGTTATCTAAATGTTGTATCTTCCCTAGCAACTAGGACAGAACTCTACATAGATCAGGAATTTAATAAATGTCAATTGATATATTGAGTTATATCAACCCCAGAAACAAGACAATTCTCCTACCTATCTGTTCATTATCAAACTCGAAATCCATTTTCTGTCTGCTGCCTCCCTTCCTTCCTTCCACTTTTCATTGCTGGGCATCTTTCTTACCAAACTTCTGATCAGTTAACCAAGATTCAGATTAGCTTCCAGTTTCCTATATCTGGTCACCCAAGCATCATCTTCTCTGAGAACTCAATGAGCTTATTCTCCTTTACCCCTCACAGATGCTTATGAGAGCTTTGAAAACCAGACCCAAACACTATAAAAAGCATTTGCTCCATTTTGCCTACCTTGGCATCACATCATCAATAATTACTCTATGGCTGTGAGCCTCCGACCATTACGGTGCCCCATCTTAATTATCTGTGGTTCAGATTAGTGCCTGCCAATCTTTTCACCTTACTTTTCATGCCCCTCCAAACCAACCTTGGCTCAGAGTTGGCACTGGGCCTGGAGGTAATGGTGCCAATATAAATTTGGCATGTTTTCCATTACCACCTTTTGTTTGAAATAGCCAAAAGGGTGCCTTGAGAAATCCTGGAACCCAGTGAAAACCTCATGCTTATGGTTTTATAAGTATGTCACTTGGGACTGAATCTATAGATTTGCCTCTCAAAAAAATAGATCTTCCCCTTGTCTTCAACTCAACAAACTATTGTTCTGCCCTAAATAGGTACTTTCCTTGAAGGGACAACAGATTTTAGTGGATAGAGCACTGGATCTGGAATAAGAGGACCTAGGTACTAATAACAGCTCTGACATTTAGTATTTGTGTGATCTCAATTTAGTAACTTGAGATTTCTAGATCTGTTTTCTCATTTGAAAAATGGTGACATTGAACTAGAAATTCACGTTCAAATCCCACCTTAAGATGTGAATGCACACTTACAAACTGTGTGACCCCCAACAAGTCACTTTATTACTTTGAGACTATTTCCTCATCTGCAAAGTGAAGATATTGGACTCAGTGTCCCCTAAGATCAACCCCTGCCCATTATACATTTATAGTCCTCTGAAACTATATTTGGAGAACTATTAAAAGTCTTTCCAACTTTAAACTCATGATCATGTCTCAATTCTATCAGCTAATCAGGCACTTTGAGTTATCTTTTCTAGCAGTTCTGATATATTGCCAACATCTTACCTCATTTCCCTGGCGTATGAATACACTGTGTCACACATGCCTAGCAATATATGGGGTGACCATGAAATGGAGCATTGATACTATTGACATCGATCTATGACCTAGGTCTCAAGAGTTAAGGAAATCCCCCTTGTAACTTGGCCAAACTGGTCCCAGACAAATCCAGAACTACATTGGCCAATGTTGAATGTCTAAACCAAGCTGACCTTGATCTCACACAACCTAAGTCATCCCAGAACTTAAGTACAATTGTCATTTTCCTTTCAAGTAGATCCATAGCATCTCATCTTAACTCCCTTATCACAGTCCAGTGGGCTAGGAGACAGAATGGAATATATGAGGAGCTTACTGAGAAAACAGAGCTTTAATTGAAAAAAAAAATTTTTTTGATCCATCTATCCCTCCCAATATGGAAGGGATGGCAAATCTGACTAAGCTCTAAAATTCTGTGATTCAACCAAAAAGAGTCATATGATTTTAGATGGGGTCAGAAAGATCCAACAGATCTAAGGATCAAAGTTGAATGTATTTTTTAACCCTCTTGATTCAAAGGCAAAAGAGCAGTAAAAGGTAGGCAATTAGGGTTAAGCGATTTGCCCAAAGTCATAGAGCTAAGAAGTGTCTGGACCAGATTTGAACACAGCTCTTCCTAACTTCTGGCACTCTAATCACTATGCTTCCTAACGACTACCCTCTTTTTTAGTGGCATGTATTTTCAAAGTGCTTTTTTTTTTTTTTTTTCAGTTTGGGTCTTGAGCAACATGCCTTCTACTATTCTTTGCAGTAGATACAACACAGAATTAAAATCACTAACCCCATTATTTGATGCTGCTTGGTTCTAAGTGTCAGATCAGGTATTGGCTATGTGATTAGTAACTGTGGGAAAATAACAATCTAGCTGAATTACAGGCTTTTAAAATCTGTAGGATGAGATAATATTATACCGTATGTGACTATTTTCTTCTCTGTTTTAATAATAAAGATAAAAATAATAATTCACATAAAAAGGTTTGGTTTTTTTAATGAGGAAAGTGCATATTCTTCTCTGAACTCAACTCCTAATTCTACCCCTCTTTCTTCTCCATGATACAGCAGCTTTCTTACTCCAAAAATCACTCAGGTCCTATAGTCCCTTCCTCTGACTGATCAGTTTCTCTTAGAACCTCAGTTTTAAGGAAAGTACCCAGGAAAATAGCTATGTTTATTGCTTCATTCTTTTCTTGACTCCACACATGACTAGTTGATTTGTTTCTCTTCGGTGATCCCTATAGTACCCTCTCCCTACTTCCCAAGATCATTTGTCAGCATTCTTTTATTTAGGATCTTCATCCATTTGAACCTAAGTTTCGTGAGGGTAGGGGTCATCTTTTTGTTTGTATTTGCATTTCCAGTGCCTGGTACATAGCAAATTCTTAATAAATGCTTGTTGGCTTGACTTGTGACTATGTAAATGCAAGTCAATTATAATTGTTTTCATTGAGGTGAGATAACATTTCAGCATTTTTCCCATTGGGTAATGCAAAATTCTTGTCATCTGGAATGAAATGAGAGATTGAACTAGGTCTCAGTAAGGAGCGCTGGATGCAAGAGACAAAGTGATTTATCTTGATTCCATAGCGACAGCACATGTAGATTAAAATCAGCTTGAATATTATCAGTCAGAGTCAGATTTGTTTGTTGTGTTCCAATGAAATGTTTTTTTTTTCCTTTTTTCTGTTAGGATGAATTTCTGTGGTGGGGAGGATGGATATGTGGGGGGGGGGAATAAAACATCTCAGTAAAGATAGCTTGTTTATTTTTTAAAGGAAAATGTCAGTTTGGCATGAGGTCGAACAGAGTTTGTTGGTTCATGTTAAGTAAAAGGAAAAAAATAGCACTTTTATGTGAGAGAGACACAATCAAATAAGGAAAAGGAGACTTTTTTTGGTTATTTGATATATTTTATTAAGTTGCAAAAGAATTAATAGAAAGGCAAAACAGAAGAGAACAGCGACATACGATATATACTAAAAGGGAAAAAAAAGTAGATACAGAATTGAACAGCTGATATCACATAGGAGATTTCAAAGGATAAAAAGATTAGAGAACTGTGATCCTATTATTTGACTGCTTATGACTTACTTCATAGTGGTTGGTCTTTTGGGGGATTTGCCTTAGTACTGATAAAAAGAAGAAAAAAAAAACTAAAGACAGATTGGTGATAAAATTATACCTAGGAAAAGAGACTGCAGAGCCTGAGGTACCCACTGTTGGAGGAGCATAGATTTAGATCTTGAAGGAATATTAGAGGCCATTAAGTCCAGACCCCTCCCTTATTTTACAGGTGAAGAAATCAAGGCCCAATAGATTAAGTGATTTGCCCAGAATAGCACAAACCATGTGTCTAAGGCCAGGTTTTGAAACCAGGTCTTCCCAACTCCAGGTGGAATGCCCTATCCACTATATCATTCTGCCTCTCATAAAAATCATAATCATCCTACAAGAAGAAGATTCATTCAATGACAGGGAGCCATAGATGGCACACAAGACAGAGAGAAGCAGATGGGGTGAGTTGAAGAAAAGTCTTACCTTCCTGGACAGAGCATGGCCTCAGCAAGTCCTTCCTGGAGGCTCAGCCTTGATTGCTCTCCTCTAGCAGCAGCATTGTTTCTTACAGCAGCAGCTCTGTTGGCAGCATTTCTGTTGGCAGCAGCCCTTGCCACAGCCACAGCCCTTGCCACAGCCACAGGAGCCACAGCCACAAGAGTTACAGCAGCAGGTGCGGCGGCAGCAGACAACTGTGGGGCTACAGCAGCCCCCACAGCAGCCACAGCAGCAGGGGCAGCAGGCAGAGCAGCAGCCCACGCGGCGGCAGGTACAAGTGGTGCAGCCACAGCCACCACCACAGCCACCACAGCCACCACCGCAGCCACCGCAGCCACCGCAGCCACCGCAGCCACCGCAGCCACCGCAGCCACCACAGCTGCCTCTACAACCACAGCAACCCATAGTGTCAGTATAGATGATTCAGGTCAGGCAAGGAGAGAAAAGACTCAGGAGAGGTGAGTGAGGTCTGATGTTCTGTTTCTCCAGAAGAGCCCTTATATACTCTGCAAGAGTAGGTTGACTCAGTATGTCACAAGCCACTTCCTTCTTGCTGTTTATCTCAATTTCCAAGGCAGACTTTTCCCTCTGTCTCTTGTTTTCTTCTTCATTAGAATACTTTTGGATATTGTGGCCTCACAGTTCCTTAACCTTCTCAATCCATATTCCTTCTATTATTGATTCTATTACGCCTCATTCCACTCCTTCCCACAAATATTCCTATGTCAGCCTTCAGCATCTCTCAAAACTCTTCCTTTACCGCAGAGACCTTGAGGTCTGAAGTGTTCTGTTCCACCTTTCCCACCCTCTTAATGAGCCTGGATTTTTTTCCCCTTCACACTAACTTGAACACTAGATGAATTGATAATTAATTCATGAAATTAGGAAATGGGGCAGGCACACTCTATTCTTTGGGTATTTGTGGGGAAAAGCCATGCTAGCAGCGAAAAGTGAGGCAGCAATCACATTTTAATGAGCTACCGAGAGTAGAGACACAAGAGACACAGAAAATACAGAAACAAATTACAAAAAGGGGTACAGAGGCAGATGGCATGGGGACAGGAGACAGAGTGGTGAAGGAAGATGGGCAGCATGGGAAAGAGAGTGGGATGGGGAAGAGGCAAAGTTCCTCCCATAACAATGGATTCGATTTGGGAACACTCAGCAACATGGACCAGATGGAGATGAGAGCATGCTTGGGCGGGGTGCAAGGAGGTTGAGATCTTGTTTTACAGAATTTGGCAGGGGAACAGACTGTCTTCTCAGGGACACCTCAGGGTTAGTTCACTAACAACCCAGTCATCTCAAAGTGATGTAAAACTTTAAAGTTAACACATCCCCATCATCTCAGAGTTTTCAGCACAATTTCTGCTGGCTTTATTGTGAATGTCTAAAACTTATTTGAAATTCACATATTATAGAACCAAAAAATAATCCCAGGCTGCAAAGCTTCTCCTGATTTAGCAGATATGTGATCAGGACAGAATTTTCAGTTAATATGTAATATAATTGGTCAATTATGCTCTTTTGGGGGCAGCTAGGTGGCTCCACAGATTGGGAGCCAGGCCTACAGATAGGAGGTCATGGGTTCAAATCCGACCTCAGATATTTCCTAACTATATGACCCTAGGCAAGTCTACTTAACCTCCATTGCCTAGCCCTCACTACTCTTTTGCCTTGAAACCAAAACACAGTATTGATTCTAAGGTGGAAGGTAAAGGTTTTATAAAAAATAATGCTCTTGATCTTGGGACAGTTTGTAACTTCTAGGTTTCTCTTTACAATCTTACTTCATGCTTCTGCTACTTTATATAGGCTACTTGTTAACTTACTGATACAAAGTGGAGGAATTTTCAGGGAAATCAGAAGAAAAATTTAATATTTTGAATCAAATAACCCACTAGACCATCCCTCTGGTTTTGGCTTTACTTCCCTTTCTAGTCAGTCTCAAGGATATACTTTGCTTGACCCTCAAATTCTTTGTATTCCTCTGAGAATCCTATTGCACCATCTCCAGAAATATACAACCCTAGGTAAATCTCACTGTGCTTTCTCAGATCCTGCTCCACAAAGTTGAAGAACAGAAGCTTTCTTGAGAATAGGAATCATTTTGGTTTGATCTTTCTAGAACTTTGTAACACATAACCCCAGGAGTGTGTCTGTGTGTATGTATGTGTGTGGAGGGAGGAAGAGAAGAGTTCACCGTGTTGCCTGAGAAGGACAGTCCAGGCTGGAAATGGGATAGACCAAGTCTCCCATGCTGAACCAGTAGTGAGATCAGGTCCATGGATAATCCCTTCTTCCAGGGTCCTGAGAAAATTAGGGAGTTCTAGGGAAAGGGAAGAGAGGAAGAGAGACAGAGAGACAGGCAGTCAGATTGTGGACAATGGTCTAGAGAAGGTAAGTATCCTGATTTTGAAAAAAAGAGAAGAGAATAAAATCTGTAAACCCAAGGCCAGGAATTAGGAGAAGCCAGAGGGCCAGCTATTAGACAATAGTACAATTAGATGAATTAAAAACTGACCAGATTCAAAGAGTAGTCATTAAGAGTGTGGCGTCAACTCGTAAGGAGGTCTCCAGCGTAGAGCCCCAGGACTCTGAGGCATTGAATATTTTTATCTATTAATGACTTTGAAAATGTTGTGAATGACCTCTCCAGAAAATTCATATGTAACAAAAAGATGGGAGGGATAGTTAACACCACTGGATGACAGAGTCAGGATTCAAAAATATTTTGACAGAATATAACAATGGGATGACTTTAACAAACTGAAATTTAAGGGAGAAATGTAAGGAAGAAATAAATGGAAAGGAGAAATTTAAGAGAGAACATTAGCAAAATGAAAATTAGGGAGAAATGTACATTCATATATTTAAGTTCCAATAAATTAACTTCAAAAATTAGAGAAGAGGGAGGCATAGTACAAAAGCAGTTTGTCTGAAAAAGATCTGAAGATTTTAGTGGACCACATGCTCAATAAAGATCAGTGGTGTTATATGTTGGCCAAAAAACAGTTAATGTGATCTGAAGCTCCATGGATAGATATGGTTTCCAAGAATAATGAAGTGCTCATCTCACTTTAACCTGCTCTACTTGGATCACACTTGGAACATTGTGATCAGTTCTTACTCTACTGTTTTGCTTTGTTTTTAAATCCTTACCTTCTTAGAATCAAAACTATATATTGGTTCCAAGGCAGAAGAATGGCAAGGACTAGGCAATGGGGGTTAAGTGACTTGCCCAGGGTCACACAGCTAGGAAGTATCTGAGGCCGAATTTGAACTTAGGACCTCCTGTCTAAGTCTGGCTCTCAATCCACTGAGCCACTCAGTTGTCCCCAAAAGAGCATAATTGACCAATTATATTATATATTAACTGAAAATCTATCCTGATCATATGTGCTAAATCAAGAGAAGGATCTAGGCTTTGCAGCCTGGAATTTTGTTAGCTCCACTATTTAAAAAGGCTGTTTATAAGCTAAAAAGCTTACAGAAAGAAGATAACCAGAATAGTGAAGGTCCATATCATATGAAGATCATTTGATAGAACTGGGGGGGTTTAAGCTTTAAGAAGTTCCAGGAGGGATTTGATTAATGTCGTGTTAAAAAGACTGTATTAGGTGTATACTGCTTGGCCCAGAGGGCATAATGAAAACAATGGAGGAAAGTTTCAAAGAGAAAAATTCAAACTTAGTCATCAGAGCTATGTCAAAGTAGAATGGGCTTTACTCAGAAGGCATTGGGTTCCTTCTTATTAGAGATCTTTAAGAAAACTCTGGATGACCATTTGTCAGATGCCAGTGATGAGGGCACTTTTTCATGGTATGTGTTGGAGTAGATACTGTGCAGATTCCTTCTGATTTCTGAAATTCTGTGATTCTCTGATCCTAGCCCCTTTCCATCTCCCTAAAACATAGCTCAAATCTCCCATATCCTCAACAGCAGCCAGAAGCCTCTTTGTTATCTCTGCTCCCTACTCCCCAATTTAGTTCACTTATCTTCTTCTCTTAATTACCAAGTCTCTTTAAAGGGTGGTCTACCAGGCCTGAAGATGGGACATCCTGGGATCAAATCTGATCTCAGACACTTCCTAGCTGTGTGACCCTGGGCAAGTCACTAACCCCCATTGCCTAGCCCTTACCACTCTTCTGCTTTGGAACCGATAAACACTATTGATTCTAAGATGGAAGGTAAAGGTTTGGGGCTGTGGGGCAGTGGGGAAAGGATAGTCTACATTCACTGCTTCTACTCCATTCACTCATTCCTTAACTTCTGAAATCTGACTTCTAACCCTACTACTCATCTGAAACCATTCTCTCCAAAGTCACCAGGGTTCTAGAGGTCAAACATAATGATTAACTCTCAGTCCTCACTGCAGATCTTTCCCCAGTCTCTGAAACTGTTGACCACCCCCCTCCTTGATGCCCACTTCTCCTCTGGCTTTCATTTCTCATCCACATCTCCTTCTCTCCACTCAGACAACCAGCACCCTGATAACTGGGGCCATCATCACCTCTCGCCTGGTCTATTGCAATAATCTTTTCATTGGCCTTTCCACTTCAAGCTTCTCTCTACTCCAACACATCTTCCCTTCAGCCACTTAAGTGCTTTCCTGACCATATCATTCCTACTTATTATGGCCAGCGCCTCCTTATCAACTTTAGGTAATTTTGATGGACTATGTGCAGCAATGGCGAAGACATGGCACTCATGCAGAGCTGGCACTCAGGAGCTGCTCTGTTCCCCCCCTTCTCAGTGCCTGAGGATTTTTTGCATGCCCCAACCCTCTGTCCAGCTGGCCAAAGCAAGCACAGTCTCCCTCTACTCTCTTTGGTTGGGGGGGTGGGATGGGAGGAAGAGGGCCACTCACTGACAGCTTGAATTTGCCCTCTGGCACTCGAACTCAGAAAAGGTTCACCAAAGAGGAACTAGAGTAAATGGGTTGATTGTAATATTTAGAATCAGATATAAACTCCTGTGGTTTTTTTCCTTTAAACTCTTCAAAACTGTTCCTATGCTAGTTTTCTACTCTTCTAGAAATTTTCTCTCATCTACACACTCTACAATCCTGCCTGTATGAGGCAGGCAGTACAAAAGGTATTCTTCCATTTTACCGATGATGAGAGAGAAGCTAAAACAAACTAAATTTCTTGCCCATGGTAGTACAGCCAGTAAGGGGCAGAGCAGAAACAGAATTATGGGGCTCCCATAGTAGTAAATGGAGAGTTGGAGGAAACTGCTGAAGCTCTATTGTCCAACCCCCTTCTTCTTACAGATAAGGAAACTGAGACTCAGGGAGCTTGTAAATTATCCGAGATTACACAAGTAATAAGAGTCAGAGACAGGATATTTTAAAGATAGTATTTGGATCCAAGTTTCTTGGCTCCATGTCCAACATTCTTTACACTATGCCAAACTATAAAAGTAATAATCCTCATAATAATATCCCTTCTCATAAGAAAAGGAAAACCGAGAACTCCAAAGCATAGATTATGTCGGGCTTTGCCAAATGTTCCAGTTCCCTGACTATAACTATTTCAGCTATTTTTACTTTCCCCTGACCTATGGCTTTGAAAAAGATTATAATTTAGGAATCTCTAAAACAAATAATTTAATGGGGCAGAGGAGGCTGAAAGAAGGAAGTAAACAAAAAAGAAGGACTAACTTGGTCATCATGTTTGGGATAAACAACAGCAAAGAAATGTCATGGGTCCTGAAGCTGGCCTTCTGGCAGGGTATATAAGGGCACCCTTCAGAAGGAGAGCATCAAATTTCACTCACCTCTCTCCAGTCCTCTCTCTCCACACTCTATCTCATCCCTCTGTACTGACACTATGGGTTGCTGTGGTTGTAGAGGTGGTAGCTGTGGTGGCTGCGGTGGCTGTGGTGGCTGCGGTGGCTGCGGTGGTGGCTGCGGTGGCTGTGGTGGTGGCTGTGGCTGTACCACCTGTACCTGCCGCCGCGTGGGCTGCTGCTCTGCCTGCTGCCCCTGCTGCTGTGGCTGCTGTGGGGGCTGCTGTAGCCCCACAGTTGTCTGCTGCCGCCGCACCTGCTGCTGTAACTCTTGTGGCTGTGGCTCCTGTGGCTGTGGCTCCTGTGGCTGTGGTAAGGGCTGTTGCCAACAAAAATGCTGCTGCCAACAAAAATGTTGCTGCAAGAAGCAATGCTGCTGCTAGATGGGCATGCTCTCCACTGGTTGGTAAGATTCCACAGTGGTTTAGGAAAAGAGCATTGGTCTGAGAGTTAAGAAGGTGATGACCTAGTCCTCATTCTGCCTGTGACTTGTTATAAAACCTTCCACATGTCACTTTCCCAGACAGAGAAAAACTGAGCCTCAGAGGCAGGAGGGCCATTAAAGATCAGTTTCTCTCCTCTCTACCTCATATTCCTCATCCGACAAAAGAAGAGGCTTGAATAAGAAGGACTCTGAGGTCACTGCCAGCTCTAACATTTGATTGCCATGATTCAATTCTGCTCATTTCTGGCCTGTTTGTAATTGATGCATCCATGAACATACATAACCCTTTTGGCCATGTGAATTTAACATCCCTTCACAAAGGCACTGCTGCAGCCGAGATCTGTCCCCCTAAGGGTCCTCGCTATCAATACAAACTGTCTAAGACAATGAAAAAAGGACTCAGCCCAGCTATTGGAGAATTATTCATGCCTATGAGTCAACCAAAATGGAATTCTGTTTTTTTTTTTAATTTTTTCTCTTTTGGTAAGTTATATTCTCATCTATCTTTCCCTCCTTTAGTCATAGTCTTTCTATACGTACTGCATGTCATTTTACCTTTCTGCCATTCTTTCTGTATCTAAAATAACTTTCTCAATAAAATCAAAAAAACTACCATAAAAAGTCCATATTCATTTTGTTTGTTTGTTTGTTTATCTATATGGAAAACTCTATCCTAAGGGGAAAAAGATCCTTTTGAGGACTGAGTTTTTCCACAGTAGTGAGGATCCTGTCTTGATGCTATCAGGCATTAAAGGGGTCAATAGATGAGAACCACTCAGTTCATAGATAACACAGATTCCCACACCAACAATACTACTAAGCACCAACGGTATATTCCTTACCCTGGGGGAAATGGTACCTGCTCACTAACCAACATTGAGAACCATTTTCTTATAGCTTCTTGTTTATTGAGTACTTTTGAGGGGTTAAGACAATGTATCCTCATCTCTAGAAATGTGGGTAAAGATGATCTTTGGGGGGGGGCAGCCAGGTAACTCAGTGGATAGAGAGTCAGGCCTGGAGACAGGATCTGGCCTCAGATACTTCCTAGCTATGTGACACTGGGCAAGAAACTTGATCCTTGTTGCCTAGCCCTTATGACTCTTCTGCCTTGAAACAAATACACAGTACTGATTGCAAGATGAAAGGTAAAGGTTTTAAAAAAAAAAAAGATGATTAAGACCTTGTGCTAACACTTGTGCTAGATCCCAAACACACCTCCCTTCATACGCTCAAGCTGACACACTTCCATGATAGGGATAATTACAAAGCCAATACAAGGCTGGCAGTGATCCACATTCCCTCCTGCTGGTCACAGCTCTCCTTAGAATGGAGGTTCCCAAGACATCTGAGGAACCGTCCACTTAATTGGAAAAGATACGTACCTATATTCTCTTGTAGTGAAGCTACCAGGGCAAATATTATTTTGGAAATGTATGCTCCAAGGAAATGCTATTTTACATAGAATCATGGAATCTCATGTTTGGAAAGGTCCCCAGAGTTCATCTGGTCTAACCAATGCTTGATAGGAATTCCCTTATAATTGTCTCGACAAGTGATCATTTAGTCAACACTGTCTGACAACTTAGACCTCCAGTGATTAGAAACCTACTTTTTGACAAATAATATGGGATAGTGGTTAGTAAGCTACACCTGGATTCCGAAAGATGGGTTCAAAACCTACCTCTGACATTTACTAGCTTTGTGACTATAGGCCAGTTATTTAATCTCTCTGCACCTCAGTTTCCTTATCCACAAACAAGGAGATTTTGGTGACTTCTAAGTTACCCTCCAGTTCTAATTCTAAGATCCTATGATCTCTCTGCCCCAATCCACTTTAGGATAAGTTCTCATTATTCGGCAGTTTTTCCTCACATAAGACTGGAATGTGGTTCTCTAAATTTCTTCTTCTGCCCTCTGGAACCAAACGGATCTGTCATCTTCCGTGGACGACACTTTAGATACAGTTTTCATACATAACCTCAACCCCCAACCTCACCTCTCCCTCAGGATAAATACTTTGTCCTTCAAGTTATCTTCATGTAACATATACATACACCATCACCATTTTGGTCCTCCTCCTCCAAAGAAATTCTAGTTCTTCAGTGTCTTTTTCTACACAGCCTCCTATTTCCTCCCAAGCAATAGGAAAGGTAGTGATGGTTTAGGCTTAGCTTTGTTGTCCAACTTCCCACTGTTTCACTCTAATGTAAAATGAGCATTCCCACTGACAGGAGATGGGAAGAGAAGGAAGTTTATGTTTCCAACATCCATCTTGCTCCAAGAAAATATTCTTTTTCTATCTACTGATCTACCTATTACTTCCAAGAGCAATGAAATGGCAACATGAAAAGAACACTAGTCTTTTGCCCAGAAGACCTAGTCAGCTAGTAGGATCCATGCTACACAGAGGAGAGGATAGATTATGATCAGCTAATTAGCAGGACTCAACCTAGCTTTGAAGCAGTGATTCCCAAAGTGGGCGCTACCGCTCCCTGGTGGGTGCTGCAGCGATCCAGGGAGGCGGTGATGGCCACACTTTTTTTGTATTACATTCTATTCTGAGTTCAATAAATAGTTTCATAATTTCCAGGGGGTGCTGAGTAATATTTTTTTCTGGAAAGGGGGCGGTAGGCCAAAAAAGTTTGGGAACCACTGCTTTAAAGGGAGGGAGTCTACAAAAGAAAGCAAATAGAAGAAGTAAAAGTACTTGTTGGGGCCAACATAAGTCAACATTATGGCCAAAATCTAAGATCATTGCAGTTGAGTAGTTGAACAAAGGCACAAGGTACAGGAATAAAAGTAGCATCCATGACATCAAGCTAAGTCTTCAAATAAGTGGGCAAGCAAATGGAAGAAGAGAGAGGGAAAGAGTTCTTTGAGGGCAGAACTATTTTTGTTTTTATCCTTGAGTACCTAGTGGCTAGCATAATGTTTTGCTCATGGTTGGAACTTAATAGATATCTATTGAATTCAATTACACCATTTCTTGTGAAATGTGCAGTGTGGCAAAGTGAGTTTTCTCCTTTTCTTACTTAAGAGAAGGAGGGGGACCACACCTTTCATTTATATAGGTGATCAGTGCAGGTCAGCACCTGACCTGAACTTATAGTCTTAGAGAGATACCTAGCACTGAGAGCTTAAATGACTTGCCCACTTTTATATGGCAGCTAGACGACTCGGTGGATAGAATATCAGGCCTGAAGTCAGAAAGAACTGGATTCAAATCTTACACTTTGTACAATGCCTGATAATAGTAGGGGCTTAATAACTGCTGGTTGAGTAGCACAGCTCATATGTATCAAAGGCAGGATTGAGCCCAGGTTTTCTTGGTTGTAAGGCTAAATCTCCATCCACTATGCTACACTCTTTTCTTGTGTGACTACACAGGAGTCTTCATTAGCATCTTTCATAATTCAGGATAAAGAATTTACAAATAATTTCAATCTGAAAAGACTCCCTAACAACACAGGCTCAAAATGGGCTTTTACCAAATACATATTTAGCTAGAAGAAGATTCTTTGTAACTGCAGAGCTTTATAGAAGCTGTTATCAATATTGTTGCCATCTTTGTTACTTTTCCATTTCTAGAGGGCCAAGAGAAATCCAGTTGTAGATCACACAATCTCAGATTCTGTAAATCATTTGTTCAGGGCTCTGAGTCAGCAGAAATCCCCTCTATAACATCCTTGGGAATTGGTCATTCGGGTTCTCTCTGAATTTCTCCACTGATAAGGATCCTCCAGCACTGCTTCCTTCTATTAGACTGTTCAAATTTTTAGGAAGATTTTCTTCATATCCAGTCGAAATCTCTGTGGCTTCCACCCAGTACTCAAAGTTTTGTCCTCTGGAAACAAGTAAAACAAGTCTAATGCCTATTTACAGAACAGCTTGCCAAATGTTTGGAGATTGCTATCCTATTGCCTTAAATCTTTTCCTCTCCAGTTCTTTTAAGTCCTAGTATGGTATGTTTTCAAATCCCTTCATCAAATTCTATCTTGATCCAATTCAGCAAACATTTACAAGGTCTATTATGTGTAAAGCATTCTGCTAGATTCTGGAGATACAAAAAAAAAAAAAAAACCAATAAAATAATTTGTTGCCCTTGGGCGGGTTACATTCAACTGGTCCTTCTCCACATTCCAACTTATAGACTTCCTTATTAAGATATATAGCCAGAACTGAACCCGGTACTCCAATGTGATTCTGCAAGAGTAGAAAAGTTCTCTGTTAGAACCTTGCCCAACTCGGACACTCTATTTACTTGTTGTCTAACGTGGCAGTAGCTTTTTTTGTCTACCATCCCACATTGAGCCTATGAGCCACTAAAACTCCCAGAACCTTTTCACACAAATTATTATCTGGTCAAGTCTCTTGCAGTCTAAATTTATATTTTTACTTTTTTTCATATATATGGTTTTAGCCACAAAGTAATAACCAGGTACTTAGCACAACACCTGTTGCTTGTTTCTTGACTGACTGGTTAATTTACACATCACCATATTAAATTTAATATTATTTGATTTGACCTATTATTCTAACCAAAAAGGTAATAGGACAGAGTAGATAAAGAACTGGCCTTAAAGTCAGAACAACCTGAATTCAAGTCCCATCTCTGACACATACTGGCTGTGTGACCCTGAGCAAGTCTCCACCTCTCAATGCTCTAAGTCTCTAAGTTATCAAAAAAAAAAAAAAAAGCATTAACCTTCAGGGAACTTTCTCCCCTTTCCCTATACCAGTGAAATCATGGAAACATTCTCTATCCTTATCATTCTGACTTATTAAAATATTTTTTGAATAGAGATAGAAGGGGAAATAATTGATGAATATAAATGGGATCAATATAAATTTACCATGGAAGAAGAAGGGTAGGTGGGAGAGGAGGTTGTGATATTTGAAATCTATTTTAGAAACTAAATCAGCATTTTGAAAACTAAAATATCTGGGGAACTAAGGGAGTATTCTCAGGGACAAAAGTTATATGTCTACAAATTTTTGGAAATACATTTTCAAGTTATGAAAAGCCTAAGGGATAGAAGTACCCTTGATTTCTATGAAAAGCTGCTGTTAGCCTAGAGCAGTGATTCCCAAAGTGGGTGCTACCACCCCCTGGTGGGTGCTGCAGCGATCCATGAAAGCAGTGATGGCCACAGGTGCATTTATCTCTCCTATTAATTGCTATTAAAATTTAAAAAAATTAATTTCCAGGGGGCTAAGTAATATTTTTTCTGGAAAGGGCGTGGTAGGCCAAAAAAGTTTGGGAACCACTGGCCTAGAGCAAGAGAAGTTGAATGTCTAATGTGATTTTACTGAATCAAAGTGCCACAACTACTAGAAATCTGTTAGAAGGGACCTCCAAAGTCATCTAGACAAACAAGAACACACATCCTTTCCTAAAAAGGCTTTTTAAATCATCCAACCTCCACCAGAACTATAATAATGGGAAGTCCACTATCTTCCAAGGGAGTTCACTCCATTTTTGGATACCTATAATTTGTTGGTTTTTTGTTTAGTTTGTTTTCTTTTGTGTATGATTCTCCAAGACTTTATTTGGAGTTTTACTGAGACATACCAGAGTGATCCACCATTTCCTTCTCCAGCTCAATTACAGATGAGGAAACTGGGGTAAACAGGGTTAAGTGACTTGTCCAGGGTCACACAACTAGTAAGTTTCTGTGGCCAGATTTGAACTTGAGAAGATGAACCTTCTTGACTCTAGATCTAGCACTCTGCCCGCTAATTTGTTAGGCAGGGTTTTTTTCCACCTCATATCAAGTTAAAGACTCCCTCTCTATATCTCTTACCCATTATTCCAAGTTCTGTCCTTTAGAACCAAGTAGAACAAGTCTAATCCCTCTTCCATTATTGTAATCTTTCAAATACTTGAAGACAGTTGTGGTGGTCCCTTAAGTCTTTCTAGGTTATAAACATGTCCAATTCTTTTAGCCAATCTTTGTATGACATGTTCATGGCTGCCCTTCAGAATATCAGGAGCAGAATATGTCAAGATCTTCCATTAATGCCTGAGGTTTGAGTAAAAATATGGAAAGAGTTTAAGAAAAAGATATCTAAGATGAAGAATTATTTATAATAGAGGAAGGTTCCAAAGGATATAATTTTTTTTTTAATGAAGGCAAAAGGGTGAGAGGGAGGAGGGAGAGACTGGCCTAAGTTTCCTGTGGGTATGGAGACACCAGCCAGAACATGCAAATTCACCATCAATACTCCAACGACGATCCCATGTTTCATGTAAACAATATATTTTTGTTCTCTAATTTTTAACAAATTCTGTCGTTCTTTCTCTTTTTTATCACAGTAAATTGACTAGTAAATTGACTTCATTTCTATTATTATTTATTAAATTATTTTAAATGTGTTATTTCTAAACTTAATAGAAGAAAACAATAAGTCCTCATTCTTTTTGTTATTGTTTTTAAGCCAAATTCCAAAATAAGTCTTTTAAACCAAATTCCTCTGCTTAAAAAAAACAACCGACAGTTTAGATTTCTTTGACTTTGAACTTCCCTTTTGTCAAAAAATAAGAGCTTAAATTAGGATTACCCTTCCCCACCCACTTCCACTCTCCTTTTATTTATTTTCCTTTTTATTTATTTATACAAAATGGTCCTTTTAACCCATACAACAATCTGCAGGAAGTTAGTTACTAATTTTTTTATTTGAGAAATACAAATTGTTTTAAGTAAGTATCTCTTTGTATTAAAGTTTTGGTTATTGTTCGAAATATAATTTGAAAGGTCTGTGGCCCTCTGCAAACTACTCAAGGTCTAGATCAGGGGTTGGCAACCTTTTTGGCAGTGAGAGCCATAAATGCCACATTTTTTAAAATGTAATTTCGTGAGAGCCGTACAGTGCTCACAGTGCCGCTCCTGTAATAGTGCCTGAAAAAAAATTGACTTTATGGCTCCTGCAGAAAGAGCCCTATCTGGCCCTCAAAAAAGCCAGATATGGCTCGAGAGCCATACGTTGCCGATCCCTGGTCTAGATGCTTGAGAAGTATATATATTTTGGCCTACATATAGCATATTAAATTGGAACAGGGAGATAATTCTGGGTTTGTGGTCCATACTTCTAAATTTTGTTTATGCCATATCCCAATTTTTCTAATCTTTCTTTCTCTTCTTTGAGAAGACCACTGTGGTATGGATTACTATTCACTAATAGATCATATTTATATTACTTTTTAAAGTTTTAATGATTTTTTCCTTGTAATATTAAGTTCTAACTAGTATACATCTAAGAGAGATAATTCAAGAAGTTCATACTAATTGAGGTCTTTTGTTTTTTCTTTGAATCATGTGAATTATTAATTTTTAAAAGATATTTATGTTACATCCCATAATATAGCATCCAGATTCTTTTCCTTTTTATGTTTTTCTAGAAAACCATTAATCCTGAAATCAATGCAATTTTATCTGCCCTGAAATCAGTGCCTACATTTCTATTACTTATCTCTGCACTTTTTCAAATGCTTTTGATAATCAGTTTTTAGCTCATTTTCTACTTTGTCTACATTGCCTGAAATTCTGTTTTCTGCTTTGCCAACTCTCATTGGTTCAAGGTTTCTATTATATTTATTTTTCATTATTTCCTATATCTTTATTATTCTTTTAGTTAGGAATGTGATTTTTAAAATGTATTCAAGCTTTATTTGTACGCTTATTTTCTTATCTAGACTAGTTCTTGTTTGATTTTGTATTTGTGTCACTTACCCACTGAAAGAGATCTCCTAGGATGTCTTCTTTCTTTTTTCATTTGCATTGCTTCTGAGACTTTAGCTGAATTAGGTCCCCCGCACTATTTTTTAGGCACCAGAGCTCTTCTTACCTTTGCTTGTTTCTATTTTTGTAGTTAGTATTTCATGTGATTGTTTTGGCTATTTGGGGGGGGGTGTTTCCTTGGTGTTTCTATTGCTTTTGAGAAGTATATGACAACCTTGGATCCCTTGAGCATTCCTATGACTCCATGTTGAATGAGTCACCCTTTAATGGTTCCCTGGAATGTGGCTTTAAAATAAAAGAAAAATGTAACTATCTAAAGAAAGCAATTTAATGAGGTTGGAGATGTCATATGTAGAGGTAAACAAGAAAGTGAGTGACCCATGGAAGCTAGGAAAACAGGATCTTTTGTTTTCATATAAGTCCCCCCTATCCCCCAGGAGGGTATATAAGGGCTGTCCTGCAAAAGGAGAGCATCACACTTCACTCACCTCTCCTGAGTCTTCTCTCCTCACTTCACCTGAACCCTCTGTACTGACACTATGGGTTGCTGTGGTTGTAGAGGCAGCTGTGGTGGCTGTGGTGGCTGTGGTGGCTGCGGTGGTGGCTGTGGTGGCTGTGGTGGCTGTGGTGGCTGCGGTGGCTGTGGTGGTGGCTGTGGCTGTACCACCTGTACCTGCCGCCGAGTGGGCTGCTGCTCTGCCTGCTGCCCCTGCTGCTGTGGCTGCTGTGGGGGCTGCTGTAGCCCCACAGTTGTCTGTTGCCGCCGTACCTGCTGCTGTAACTCTTGTGGCTGTGGCTCTTGTGGCTGTGGCTCCTGTGGCTGTGGCTCCTGTGGCTGTGGCAAGGGCTGTTGTTGCCAACAAAAATGCTGCCAACAGAAATGTTGCTGCAAGAAGCAATGCTGCTGCTAGAAGGGAATGATCAAGGCCCAATATCACAGAGGACTTGCTAGGGGCATATGGAGAACATGAAGGTAAGACTTTCTTCTGTCTCATTTTCTCTATATATCTCTAATTGATAAATCAGAAAATCTTTTCCCCAAGTTAAGATTATACTTTGCTTAAGCCCCATCCTTGAAAGTAACAGCCTACTTTTCTAAGAGCCTCTGACGTATGTACTAACCAAGACAAACTCTTCAAAGCAATGAGAAATGCACATAAACCAAATACTGGAAAATAATGCATAAAATCCACAAAAAATAGGATAAAATTCCTTAATTTTTATATTGCTTCATATTACATTTTTGCTCTCTTTCTTCTGTCACAGTTTCTGTCCTTTCAATGTATACAGAACATTATTGTTGCTTTCTGTTCTCTTCTGTCTTCCTACTGATTATTTTCTTGTCCTCAATAAAATATACCAAATAACCATAAATCTAGTCTCCTTTTCCTTATTTCTCTGTGTCTGCTCTCTTTTTTATGCCTCATAATATCAGCCAAATAAACTAAAGAATCATTTGTTTAAGGTGGTTTGTTTGTTTTTCCCTAATGCCAGATTTGTTTTTTCCAGCTCAACTTTTTCTGGATATGATTTCTTTGTTAAAACTCATATGCAGGGAGCAGCTGGGTATCTCAGTGGATTGAGAGCAAGACTTAGAGATGGGAGGTCCTAGGTTCAAATTTGGCCTCAGACACTTCCCAGCTGTGTGACCCTGGGCAAGTCACTTAACCCCCATTGCCTAGCCCTTACCACTCTTCTGCCTTGGAGTCAATACACAGTATAGACACCAAGATAGAAGGTAAGGGTTTAAAAAAAAAACTCACATGCAAATGGTTCAGTCCTTTTCTTCCTTGCACTGTAGCACTTCCCCCCCATAGTCTGGTTTATGCTAGTTTATTCTTCCATTTCTTATTTTTTATACTGCTAAAATGATTATTCCTGGCAAACAGTCAAATTCACTTATGCCCCAAGAGTTTGGATTTATGGAGCTGGTATTCTGATTTCCTTCCTTGTCCCCAACAGCTAACATCAGGGTGCGTCCCCTAGTAAGATGCACTCTGCCTAAACTTGAAAGCTATACTTAAAAAGGCAACGAAGCTCTTCTCCCAGGAGAAGAATTTTTCTGGTCTTCTTTTGGCTCCACTTGGAATAATGTAACTTTTTGGACTGGGATCTCCAAGTTCTCATTCAAAGTAGCACCCTTTGCCTTCTTGGCTTTTGGCAAGCACACTTAAATCCATTTATCAGTGGAAGAATTCAAGGGTTCAACCAACTCTTTATTCAAGCATCGCTCACTGCTTAGAAAATGAGGAATGAGTTGGTATTGCCAGGCCATCTTTAAGTGGCAGCCTTAAGTCTTAAGATCTAAATCCTCTGACACAATCCAGTTTTTAAAAACTCTTTTTAAACCCTTACCTTCTGTCTTAGGATCAATACTAAGTATCACTTCCAAGGCAGAAGAGTATTAAGGGCTAGGTAACAGGTTAAGAGATTGGCCCAGGGTCACATAGCTAGGAAGTATCTGAGGTCAGATTTTAACCCAGGTCCTCTCTACTTCAGATCTGGCTCTCTATCCACTGAGCCACCTAGCTGTCCCTGATGTAGGTTTTAAGTTTCCTTCTAAGGAGATAAAAGGGGGTCAAAGACTATGTTGGTACACATAGTATTAGCCAAGGTAATTCTATTTTGGCTAGTGATTCAAAAATAGTTGAGGGGAACCCAGGTTCAGTCCTCAAGGATCTAATCAGGGAGAGCTGTCAAAATGTATGTAGTGCTGGTTTGATATGGAGTAGATGGAAGGTAACCTTGGAGAAGAAGGCATCAGAAGCTATGGGGACCAGGAAATGACTCCTATAGAGGATGGGAGGTGAGCTGAATCATGAAAGAAGCCAAGGAAGCCAAGAAGGGAAGGTAAAGGGACAGAAGAACTACAGGCATAATGGAAAGACCATGCAAAGACAGGAGAAGGAAGAAGGAATGGTGTGTTTAAGGAATTGCAAATAGGCCAAAGAAGTAGATTGTAGATCATTTGGAAGAGAGAAGAGTACAAGAGTTCTGCAAAGTTAGAAAGGGGCCAAGTTATAGAGAACTTCAAATGCCAAATAGAGGAGTTGTTATTTTGTACTGAACAACTGGACCTTAAAGAACAGGGGACGTGACAGTTCACACCCATGCAGCTAGGAAGAGGACTAGATTTAGAGTCTAGACAGTTTAAATATTGCCTGAGAGACCCTAGCTGTGTGGCTCTGGGAAAGTCATTTAACCTCTCAGTCTTAGTTTCCCCAACTGTAAAATGGAATAACAATGGCACCTACCTCCTAGGGCTACTGTGAGAATCAAAGATAATACACAGTACTTTGGATAAATTCAATCACCATATTAATGATAATTATTACTATTATAAATCTTTAGAAAAATCACCTTGGCCATTCAGTGAAGAAGGGAGACTTGGAGAGGGGAGAAAACTGAATCATGAGACCAGTTATCTAGTGAAATAGGGACAGCTAGGAGGTACAGTGTATAGAACACCAGGCTTGGAGTCAGATGACCTGAGTTCAAATCCAGCTTCAGACACTTACTAGTTGTATGACCCTGGACAAGTCACTTATTCCTGTTTGCCTCCATTTCCTTGCCTATAAAATGAGCTAGAGAAGGAAATCGCAAACCACTTCAGTGTCTTTGCCAAGAAAACCCCAAATGTGGTCACAAGGAATCAAACACTACTAAAACAATTAAACACCAACAACACTGCAATGGTTCAGGTAAGGGGTAATGAGGGTTTGTACCCAATGTGGAGCTATATGAATGAAGAGAAGGAGATGTATATAAGCAATGTTGTTGTGGGAGAAATGACAAGATTTAGCCCTTACCACTCTTCCATCTTAGAATCAATATGTATTGATACCAATATCAAGACAAAAGGTAAGGGTTTTATATGTATATAAATAAACTAAGCAAGTTCTAATTTATGTATTCTAAACTATATAATTAACATACTAAACTAAGCAAGTACTAATTTTATATATATACTAATATATATATACAATATATAGACTACTTTATATGTATATAATTATACTAATAAACTAAGCAAGTTCTAATTTAGGTATACTAAACTATATATGGAAAATACTAAGCAAGTACTAATTTATATATGTATATATACTAATATATAATATATTGACTAGTTTATATATTTAATTATACTAATAAACTAAGCAAATTCTTTAGTCAATTCTGGGTCATAATCCAAACATTAGGTTGGGTTTTTTTTTCATCCCCTTGAGTTGGCCTGTAGAGATTATTTAGAATATTTATGAATTTCATTAAGGGGGTTCTGTGATATTCTAGAGCCTGACACAAAAAGGAGGATCTAGAGAAGCCCAAACAAATTAATATTCTGTGACAGTCAAAAATAACTTTGGTAAGACATATATTGTGATGGTGGTGGTTGTTATTGAGTCATTTCAGCCATGTCCAACTCTTCATGACCCCTTTGAGTTTTTCTTGGCAAAGACACTGGAGTCCTATATTTCTCCCTATTTAATGCCTTTACTTGATGTTAATTATTGGAGAAGTGTTGAAAAAAATGGCCTCTGAGATTGCAACTATCAAGGAATCATCTAAGATCTTAACATTTATATGGACGTCATGTTGGAAGATGACCTTGTGGGCTAGATTTTGCACTAACCAAAGTTAGTACTTTTTTAAGCGATAGGGCAGTGGTTCCCAAACTTTTTTGGCCTACCGCCCTCTTTCCAGAAAAAATATTATTTAGCACCCCTAGAAATTAATTTTTAAAAATTTTAATAGCAATTAATAGGAAAGATAAATGCACCTGTGGCCATCACCACTTCCCTGGATCGCTGCAGCACCCACCAGGGGGCGGTGGTGCCCTCTTTGGGAATCACTGCTATAGGGGAAAAAATAGCATAATGGAAACCTATTCCCCCAATTTCACCCCTTTGTGGCCCCCAAAAAAGGGTAATGGAGTCTTTAACTCATAATCCAGTGAGCTTGACTTTGATTCCTAGCAAAATTATAGGATGTATTACTAACGGGGATAATTTACAAGCATTTAGAAAATGAAATGAACCCTAAGAGCCAGCAGAGCTTTGTCAAGGGCAGACCATGGCAGACTAATCTCATTTCCCTTCTTAATCTGTTTATCAGGGGAATGCCACTGACATAATATATCTGGACTTCATCAAAGCATTTGACAGTTCCTCTGAATGCCTCAGATGTTTGTAAGTGGTGGACCCTTGGCAAGCCACTTAACCTCTGCCTGCCTCAGTTTGTCATCTGTAAAATGGAGATAATGACACCTTCCTGCCAAAGTTTTGAGGATAAATATAACAATATTTGTTAAACACTTCTAAAACATGAGAGTACTCTAAGAATGCTAGCTGTTAGAAAGGAGCCATAAGCTTCCCCAGACTCCCAAAGAGCCCCATGACACAAAATAAAGCTAAGAATTAAGTAGATGACCTCTAATATAATTCCTGCGGTCTTGTGATCTTCCCATCCTGATTCATGGTTGTTCGGGGATTAGGAATGACCTTGTACAAAGTCAGAGCTGTTATCGTTTCTGGGACCTTGAAACATTCCTCACGGAAAAACCTTCAGAATCATCTCCAAGTCCTCCCTAATTCCTAAATCTACAATCATTTATCTCCATTTCATCACCGGCTTGTCTGTTGGCTTGTGTGTGTAAAACTGCCCTCTGGGAAGAATAACTCATTACTTGACATTCTGAGCAGATCACGATACCTAAATGGAAACAAGTCTTAGGACCCTTCTCAGTAATGGTTTGCTATGGAAAAAGGAAGAGAGAGCATTAAATTATTTGGGTATCTAAGGGAGGGACACACTAGGAATGGGAAGAAGACACACAGCAAGGAAGCAAAGACCAACCTTCCTCTTCCTACATTTTGTCTGAAGACAGCCTGAAGTCAATGATTGACCCATTTTTCTCTTTGATTCTGACTCTCTAAACTAAGCTGTACTTTAACCTAAGAGCTGATCAGCAGGGGAGTTCAAGACACACAAATAGTTATGAATTGGCTGGTTTGGGGATTCTTTTCAATCTTATTAGCCAGCTAGGTGGCATAGTAGATAGAACCCTGGACCTGGAGTCCAGGAAGACTTGACTCAGGTATGACCTCAGACATTAACTGTGACCCTGGGCAAATTCCTTAATTTCTGGCCTGCCTCGGTTTCCTCATCTGCAAAATGGGGATAATAAAAGCATCTCCTTCCCACGGTTGTTATGAAGATCAAATGAGATGATAATTATAAAATGCTTAGCACAAGACCTGGCACATAATATAAAGTATATAAATGTTAGTTGTTATTTTATTATATTCTGGCAAACAGTAGTATCAGGCAGTTTTTAAGTGCATCGGTCATCATCCTCTCATCTTTATCCTCATTTCTAATTTAGTGCTGATTTTGACCTTTGCTTTAATGTTTCAGTGGTTTGATTGCACACAGAGGACCGATTCGGAGGCTCATCCACAAACCAGGTTATCAACGATATGATAAAAAAAATTTTTTTTGTCACAGCAAGTGGTATCATCTATGAAATTATGAAATGGTTATAATCTGTGGGAGTCGGGGAAGTACCCATTGTGTAATGTCATAGATCTTTAAAATACTGAAGTTGAGATCCCTGGATGCCACTGGGAGACCTCAGCATCAATTGCCTGAATTTCACTCTGTAGCAATATAAGTAAACTCCTCTGGATCCAACTAGTGGGAATTGATTACGAATACCTCAGACTAGTCCTTATGCTAAAGAAATCTTCTTCTTGGCAGCTGAATTGAGAAATTTCTAATAAAGGAAGTAATGAGGGGAATCATTTGACCACATTAACTTCATACAAAATTGTGAAATAATAATAATAATAATAGTTGCTAGCATTTATAAAACATTTTAAGGTTTACAAAGCACTTTACAAATATTATCCCACAATCCCGTGAAGGAGGTGCTATTATTAGTCCCATTTTCCAGATGAGGATATTGAGGCTTAGAGAGATTAAGTAACTTGCCCAGGATCACACATGTAGTAAGGCTGGATATGAACTCAGGTCTTCCTGAATTCTATCCACTGAGACATCCAGCTGCCTTCCTTCCTTCCTTTATGGTATGCCTTATCCCACATTTTCTGATAAGCCCCTCCTACAGTAATCCTATAATCCCTATTAGGTCCTCTTTCCTATCTGTATCAGAACTGGCTCTAGAAAAGCCCCTAAAATCTATTCCCTTTCAGAAACACAATCAGGTATAATCCAAGCCAGCAAATATAGAAATGGGCTGAACTGTGATATGTCAGGTTTTAAGAAATAGAGGATTGAGGGATTTTTGCCAAGGGATTTTCCAAGTTCTTCCATACATTGTAGGGTTTCTAAAGGCTATCTGGCAGGAGATTCTCTCCTCCTCTCTCTCCTCACCTCACCAGAGCCCTCTACACTGATTCTAGGGGTTCCACGGCAGCTGAGATGACAACGGCTGCCATGGTTAAGCCTGCTGTTCCAGCTCCTGTCCCTATTGCTCTGGCTGCTGGGGCAACTTCTATAGCATCTCTTAGTACGGCTATTCCTTTGGCAAGGACTATTGGCAACTGGATCCAGGGTCAGACTCTGGAGGAGGACTGAGGATTAGGTAGATGGGAGGACAGGAGTGGGGTGGGAGTCTTCCCAGAAAGTAAGAACTTTCCCTCTCTTAGCTGCCACTATCTGGTTTGCAATTACGGTATCCTGTAATGTGGGCACATGGACTGTGAATACCCCAGACTATGTACCCTTCTATCAAGGTTACCATATCATAATTCTGCCCTGAAGAGACCCTGATATCAATACAAACCAAAGCAAATCCCCCTGTATGATGAGTTTCAGGCACATAGAAACTACTAGAAAACAATGCATAAATTGGGATGGGGGAAAATAAAGATCACATTTCCTTATTTTTTTTTTATTCCCCTGAAATCTTTATCCTCTTGCCTCTTCTATGACTGTTTCTGTTCTTCCATTCTTGTCTATTATCTCCTTCCTCATTCATTATTTGCAATAAAATAAAACAATCATAAAAAGTGGTCTCCATTTCCTTCTTCCGTGTGTCTGCTCCAGGATATTTTATGATCCATAATATCAACCAAGTAAACTTAAGAATCCCTGTTTGCTAGAGCATTTGTTCTAATACCAGACTTTTTTTTTCCAGATGATTTTTATCTGGGTATATTATCACTGCTATAACCAGAGAAAGTAGCTCTGTGCCTTGTGCATCTTAATTCTTATAGCAACATGGCTTATACTGGATTGAGTTTTTCATTACCCAATGAACAATGCCAAAATGTCAACTCCATTTAGGGCCAAACAAACTGGATTTATGGAGTTAGTGTTCTTAATTCTTTCCCTTGATACTTCAATGAATAGACAGCGGAATCTTACAACAGAATAAGTGCTACTCAAACCAGAAAACTACATTTTTAAAAGAAATACTGTTCTCCCTGGAAATGCATGTTTCTGCTTTTATTCTGGCCTTATTTAGAATAACATGGCCTTCTTTATTAAATCACAAGGTCTTGGGCCTGAATAGAACCTTCTATCTTCTGATCTTTTGGCAGAGACATATAGAACCATTTATCAATGAAAAAATCCGAGGACTCAGCCAGCTCCTTATTCAGGCATCCCTCACTGCAGTGTGCTAAGAGAGTGATAGATAGGATGGTTCTAGACCACCTTAAAGCAGCAGTGATGATTGCTCTGAAGTCCTCTGAGATATCTTAGTTTGTATGGGAGGAAAGACCAAGGCAAATTAGTATATTGGTTTTAAGCACATTGTTACTGTTTTTGACTGTTAACCCAATTGGTTGGAGCCCAAGTCATGAATTTGGTGCCTGTGTATTTTTTGCCCCATTCTATGACCACAAATTGAACTCCCAAAAGGAGTCATTCATATGGAAAAAATCTATAAGGCTTTAGGGGGAACAATTACATCTACAATAGCCTTGAGGGCTGCTTGAACCAGATGAAAATGCAACTGGGAAATATTTAACAAAATAAATAAAAATACAATAAAATATAGATAACTTTACATTTTAAAACTAAGTCAATATGCCACTCACAGGAATTTTTACGGACCGATTCATTTTCTTTTTTTTATTTTTAACCTTTACCTTCCATCCTAGAATCAACACCATGAGGGGGCAGCAAGGTGGCTCAGTGGATGGAGAAATAGGCCTAGAGATAGGAGGTTCTGAATTCAAATCTGGTTTCAGACACTTCTTAGCTGTGTGTCCTTGAGCAAGTCACTTACCCTCCATTGCCCAGCCCTTATCACTTTTCTGCCTTGGAACCAATATACAGTGTTGATTCTAAGGGGGATGGCAAGTATTAAAAAACAGAAACAGAATCAATACTGTGTATTGGTTCCAAAGCAAAAGAAAATCAAGGGAAAGAATGAAGAAGAGTTGTGTCTACAAGAAGACAAGAGCAAAAAAAAATTAGCCTTGTGGCGAGACTGGCAACTGAGGAGGAAGAGCTCAGGAATTGTAAATATTTTGAAGTTGAACATAAGCTTCTTGAGGGCAAGAATTCTTTCAGTTGTGTCTTTTTTATTCACAGTGCCTAGCACAGAGCACTTGATAAATGCTTTTTAAATTGAAAGGAAAGTATCTCCAGTCTTCGAGGAAGGATTGAAGGGCAGAATAATTTTAATGTGTGGCTTGCCAATACCACCAATTCTCAGTTGGCTAACATTAAGTGCCACATTGAGTTATGTGCAGGGAATATGAAGAAAAAAACAACTCCAATTCTGACGGGGTTTACATTCTTCAGACACGGGAATACCAAGCAAAACACGTCAGAGAAAAGATAGGCAGCACCCTTAGTCACCTAGGAAGACAGAGGAATAGAAAAGTAACAATGTGGTGTTTCTTTGACCTGCAAATCTATGGATTCAGTCCTCGCACTGATTTCCTGGGTATCAATCAGTCGATCAACTAACATTTATTAAATGTCTAATGTGTGCTAGGCTCTGTGGTAGCCACTAGAGATATCAAGGATGAGATCATCCCTATTCTCAGGGAGTTTACATTCTATTAGTGAAACTAAATTCATTATAAAGTATATATGGAGAGGGCAACTAGGTGGTTTAGTGGATAAACAGCCAGAACTAAAGACAAAAGGTCCCGGATTCAAATCTGACCTCAGACACTTTCTAGCTATGTGACTCTGGGCAAGTCACTTAACTCCCATTGCCTCGCCTTTACTGCTCTTCTGTGTTGGAACCAATACAAAGTTTTGATTCTAAGACAGAAAGTAAGGGTTTTTAAAAAAATAAATATATATAGAATAACTAGAGAACAAAAACAAGGAGGTTAAATTCAAGTCAGAAAAAAGGGTACTAACAGTTGGGGAAATTAAAAAAGGTCCCAAGTAAAAGGTGGTGTTTGAGCTGTATCTTGAAGAAAAAGAATGATTCTATGAGAAGGGAATGCATTCCAGATCAAAGAGTCCAAGAGGGAGGAATTACATATAGAAAAGTCTAGAAAGATGGGTTGGGACCAGGTTGTGGATTATTTGAAGGGTTTACACAAAGTATTTGGTCCCTTCGAAGAAAGTATAGCTAAGGGAAAGACCCCCAATGTATATCTGCTCTATCCTGCCCAAGTCCTTTGCATCAGAAAGACAGATAATGGAGTGTCATCTGTGAGGAAGAGTAAGTTACTGTGATTGGATCATAGATTGTGGCAGAGAAATAATGCATAGGAAAATTGGAAATGTAGGAAGGAGCCAAGTTGAGATGAACTTTAAATACCAAACAGAGAAATCAAACACACTAAAAATTATAATAGTAATAACAACATAAGAATTTATATAGTGTTTTAAGGCTTGCAAGAGTTTTGAATATGTTAACTCATTTCCTCTATGATATACAGTGAGTCATTTGTGTTTTTTGAGTAGGGGCACAAAGTACTCGGGATCAAATCTATAAATTTGAGGGGTGGGGCTGTCCGTCGTGTGGAAGATGGAACAGAATGGAAAGATACTTGAGCCAGGAACACAAGATAGGAGACAATTGCATCTGTCCAGCTGAGAGGTGATAAGAAGGGTCTGAAGTAGGCGGTCTTGTAATGTCTACTTGTAACATCCTCTCAAAATCCTAACCATTTTCCTGATTCCTCTCCCAGCTCTAATTTAGTTATTTTCTGTCCGTACCAAGGATTACACTGTAGGCAAATTCCAATGTGGAAACGTCACCCATCAAAACAAATCATCCACTATAGTCTTACAGAGTTGCTTCTGTGACTTGTTTATGGTTACCCAACTAGTATGGATCAGGAGAAAGACTTGAATCCAGATCTCCTAATTCCAAGAACTATTTCTTATCAATTATAAGTTATCAAATATAAGCCTCTCCAGTTTGTCAATATATGACACTCACCACCAAACACAATACAGAGATTTGTTCTAAGTCAGCAAGAATGTTATAAACTCCTGAATAATAACAATCAACTTGCTTCTATAGCCCCAGATGGCACATTAATATCTTTGGTTATCATTTCATACTGTTGACCCATATTGAGCTTGCAACCTGCTGTCACTCTCACATCCTTTACAGATGAGCTGCTCTCTAGGACATGTGTGCCAATCTATTGACATGTGCTTTTGAGCCTTTGATCTCACTGAATCTTACATTTATACTTCTAGTAAATTTTTATCTAATTAGACTTGGAGCATCATGCTAACCTTTCAAAGTCTGTCTTTTTGTATGGAGATGGGAGATTAAAAAAAGAAGCAACATTGATTAAATGTAAGGAAGATCAACATAAATCATGCTGTTTGAATATAAATTAGGAGGCCTGGCGATATTTATGATCAATTTGATAAGCTAATTAGTATCTTTGAAAATTGATGATACCTTCATGGTTGAAGATTTGTTCCCAAGGATGAAAACTCCTCTTCTTCAATCTTCTTAGGATGGTTTTCAAAATATCCCAATATTGGCTGATGATTCAAATGGGAAAATTGTCATCCTAGAAAAGGCATGTGACAGTTTATTGTCAACATCCAGTGACCTCTAGAAGGAATCACAACCACAGAAAAGGAAGAAATCTTCCAGTCTATAACACCCTTAGCAATTATCCATCATCCAATCTATATTTGAAGATATTTAAAGCAGGATTTCGGTAGCCCATTTTACAGTTGAAAAGTTCTAATTTTAAGTTTGTCCTGATGCAAGGCTTAAACTTGCTTTTCTATACCTTCCACTCATTGTTCTAATTATGCCTAAAAGACCAAGGAAGCCTACAAATATTTGAAGAGAGTAGACATATCCCCAAGAAAGTTTTTGCTCCCGGCTAATCATCTTCCTTTCCTTTAACCTATACTCTTTTGATCTGATACTCAATTCCTTTACAATCTTGTCTGCCCACTTCTAGATAGAATTCAATTTGTAGTGTCCCTCCTAAAATATAGAATTCAGAAGTTAACACAATACTCAAGATAATCACCTCCCTTATTCACAATATTATGCCTCTCTTAATTCCATTTGGATCACATTAGATTTTTGGACACCATGTTATACTGCTGAGCCATACTGAGTGGTGGACTACTAAAACCCTAATCTGAGATTCCATAACTTCTAATTTCCTTGTTATTCTTACTGTAGCTGCATGGCCCTAGTTATGTGTTGGCAAAACTATAACACTCATGCTTGAGCGTGCTGGAGGGGACTGACCCATTCTTCCTCTCCACAGGGCTCGAGGACATTTCTCACATGACCCAATTCTCTGCCCAGCAGCCCAGTGGGAGAGCTTCCTCCCTCCCCTGTCTGGAGTAAGGAGGGGAGCTCACATGGGCATGATGGTTGCCATTTGGGCACTTGATCTCTAAAAGGTTTGCCATCACTGCCCTAGACCTTGACACCTCTAATGGAAGTGTTTACCATTTACCATCTCCTCACCTGTTTGAATAGAGTGACTATCAGTCACTGATGTCTTTTGCCACATCAATTCCTATCCCGTGTGGTGGCCTAAATATATGAAAATAAATCTCATGTGAAAACTTTAAAACACCTCACTTAGCACTTACATGCCACATGGTTGTGTTGATTAAGCAATTTAATGAGTCATTAAATGCTCAAAAAATATTGCATAGGACATTCTATCACCTGACTATAACATGGTTTTTCCATCAGTAGGGACATATTGATCCATATCCAATGAGTAGGAATTCAAGCTAAATTTTAGAAGAAACTTCTTATTTTCAGATATTTAAATATGACACAAATATGGTTGAAAATGCCATTCTTAGCATGAATTGGACCAACTCTGAAGCCTACTTTTTCAAATAAAATTCATCAGGAAGCCTTGATATGAAATCATCCAAAATTTTAATTACTTCTTAACCTAAAGAAGTAATCTTTTAGAGACCCTGTGTCATCCTTATGGTTGCAGATAATTCAGGAGTCTCAATAATGAGGATTAGTTTTCAGAAGAAGGTATATTGTAAGTGATTTTTGAAGACATCTTGAATTTGTACATAAAAATGTTGATTTTTCAGTTTTCAGATAGAAGAAAAACTAGGCAAGATAAGATTAGAACAGGCTTATGAGTTTACTTATGTCTAATCTGTGGTAATATGGCATTTGCAAAGATTGGAAGGCATTTTCTCCAGTAAAGGTTTTCCACACATTCTTTTCTCCTATTAAATAAGAATTTGTCTACTTTCAAGTATTGGTTTTGAAGACTTATTGAAGGGAAATCATTATCATTCTAGAAAAGCATGAAAAGGAAATTGGAAAATTTGAATTTTTCTACTTATACATAAGATGAGTCAAAGGCACCATTAGGGAAAAACATAAGTTTGTCATGTGTTATTTTTTCCTCATTTCAAGTTCTCCCTAATAGTTTTAAAATAAAGGAACTTAACAAAACCTATAGTGAGTAATTTAATTAGACCAAACATACCAAATGAGAATGTCCATATGAAAATTTGAGGTCTTTCATAGAACTCTGAAAAACAACAGGTGTGTTCTGTGTCCTGTGTCCTCAGGAGGGTATATAAGGGCTGCCCTGAAGAAGGAGAGCATCACACTTCACTCACCTCTCCTGAGTCCTCTCTCCTCACCTCACCTGAACCCTCTGTACTGACACTATGGGTTGTTGTGGCTGTAGAGGCAGCTGTGGTGGCTGTGGCGGCTGCGGTGGCTGCGGTGGCTGTGGTGGTGGCTGCGGTGGCTGCGGTGGTGGCTGTGGCTGTACCACTTGTACCTGCTACCGCGTGGGCTGCTGCTCTGCCTGCTGCCCCTGCTGCTGTGGCTGCTGTGGGGGCTGCTGTAGCCCCACAGTTGTCTGCTGCCGTCGCACCCGCTGCTGTGGCTCCTGTGGCTGTGGCTCCTGTGGCTGTGGCTCCTGTGGCTGTGGCAAGGGTTGCTGCCAACAGAAATGCTGTTGCCAGCAGAAATGCTGCTGCAAGAAGCAATGTTGCTGCTAGAGGTGACAATCAGATCTGAGTCTCTAAGGAAGGACCTCCTGGAACCATGATCTGTCCAGTAAGGTAAGACTTTTCTTCAGCTCAGACCCTCTGTTTCTCTTTCAGTTTCCATCTATATCCTAGAATGTGGGCGTATGATCTGTGGGTACCTCAAACAATGTGCCCTTTTTATAGAAACTGTCATGTCATCATTCTCTCCCCATTATGGAATCCCAAAAGCAGTACAAAATAAGGCAAATCCTTCAAAACAATTAAAAGATGGACACAGTCCAGCAGCTATAAAAAACCAATTTATGAGATCAACAGGGAAAAAATGGTCATGACTCTTTAAACTTTGTATTCCTTTGACATTTTTATCTTCTTATGTATTCTGTAATTGTGTGTGTCCTTTCAGGATATACAGTACATTACTGTTCCCTTCTGCTATCTTGTCTTGTAACTCAATCTCTCATTATTCTCAATAAAATGCACCAAATAACCATGAAAAAAGGGTCTCCTTTTCCTTATTTCAGTGTGTTGGCTCTCTCGACTAAAGGAGTGTTTTATGCCCCATAATGGACACCAAGGAAACAAGAATTTCTGTTTGTTAAAGTGTTTCTTCTAATGCCAGACATCTTTTCCCATTGATCTTTATCTCAATGTTTCTTCTCTATTAAATTCGGGAAAAATAAATAACTCCATCTCTAGTTTATACTAGGTTATGCCCTCACTTGATTCTCCCCAGCCATATCGAGTTTTTCATTACAGCCTGAACAATGCTAAAATATCTCCTTTGCATAAGTCCAAGCAGCCTGGATGTATGAGGATAGTGCTTCTATTTCCTTTCTTTGGCTCTTTAAATCACAGTAGGAAAAGTCTAAAAGTAGAGAAAAGCATACCCAATCATTAAAAACTATACTTTTATAAAGAAAAGTTCTACTCTTTGAAGCCACCATTTTTTAATGTATTTGCTTTTTGTTTTGTTTTTTTTTTTCCTTCTCTTCTGATCCTATTTGAAAAATGTGAACTTGCATAATATATCATGGAATCTTAGACCAGTCAGACCTTCTGCTCTCTTAACTTTTGGAAAAGACATTTAGCTACATTTGTGAGTCAAAAAGAAAAAAAAAGTTTAATTAAATTTAAACATATAGAAAATCCAAAGGCTTGATGAGCTCTTTAGTTCAGCATTCCTTACTGTAGAGTTGGTCAAGTAAGTGACACAATGGATAGAGTGGCATGTGATGGTGGATAAGTCACTTAACCCTGTTTGCCTCAGTATCCTCATCTGTAAAATGAGCTGTATCTTTGTCAAGATCTTTGTCAAGAAAAATCTCAAAGGCTTGGAGGTGGGGGATGGATCACAAAGAGTAGAATACAACTAAAACAACTGAACAACAACACTGTAGAGTGCTAAAGGGTAACGAGTGTGATAGTGTTAGCAGCAAAAGCTCTGAAATTGTCCGCTAAACTGGGCCAGAAAATACCAATGAAGTCAATCAATAAACATTTATGAAGCACCTACTATATACTGCTTTATTAAACACTGAGGATTCAAAGAAAGGGAGAAAAAGAGCTTAGAATCAGGAGGTAGCTGGATGGTTCAGTGAATTGAGAGCCAGGCCTAGAGATGACGGTCCTGTGTTCAATTTTGGCCTTAGACACTTCCTAGCTATGTGACCCTGGCCAAATCACTTAAGCCCATTGCCTAGCCCTTACTGCTTTTCTGGCTGGAACCAATACACAGTATTGATTCTAAGGCAGAGAGACAAGGGCTTAAAAATTGGAGAAGACACAACACATACAACTATGTACAAACGAGCTATATACAAAAAAATCAACAGTAGGAAGGCACTAGAATTAAGGCACATTGGGAAATGCTTCTTGGAGAAGGTGGGATTTTAGCAGGGTCTCAAAGAAACCAGGAGGCTGATATGAAAAGGGAGAGGAAGCCAAACTGTTTATCCACAGACAGTGTTCCCTAGCCGGGGCAACTTGAACTGTCTCCCTGTTTTCTCAGTTGATTGTATCATTTCATTCAGGAGTATCAGGTTATAATCTAGTGCCCACATTTTCTTCATTCTGTTTCCCCAACAAGAAATTGCACCCCTAGCCTGAGTTTAACAAACCAGCTGGTGGAATGGAGTGAAAGAGGGCTGCCCTTGCTATCAGAAGACCGGAATTTAAGCCTAGCTCAGCCACTTAACCAGTTGTGTAACTATAACCCAGGTACATCTTCTCTGGCTCATTTTCTTCATTTTGAAAATAAGCAAAGGTACATGTTGATGGTAGGTTTCCTCACAGGGCTGAGAAGAAAACACTTGGCAAGACTTAAGGTGATATTTCAATCTGAGCTATTTATATTTCCAAAGAACTCAAGGCTAGTGACTGCGTAGCTCTGGGCAAATCTGTCAGTTATTGGAACCATCCCCCAGAAATCATGTCCTATCGAAATCTGAGCACAGGAGTTAGAGCTCAAAAGACCTTACAAATCCTCAATTTAAAACTTCTCCATTTACACAGATGAAGAAACTGAGGCTCATTTTCACATCCTCCCATCTTGCCGCATCAAAACTCTTATTTGTATGTGTCAGAGGAGAGGAAATGTAACCCCAGAGTCTTCTCTTTTTCTAGTTCAACCAAGTTCAATCCCATTATCTTCTACAAAGGAACAGAGCATTTATTAAGTATGTCCTACATGCTAGGCACCGTGCTAAGTGCCTTATATCATCTCATTTGATCTTCACAATTGTAATGTAAGCATTATCATGACCCCCATTTTACAATTGAGGAACCTGAGCAGTTGGGTCATTGCCCTGGGTCATAGAGCGACTAAGAGTTTGAGGTCAGATTTGAATAGGTCATTCTGACTAGATCTGGGTACAGATTCTAACTCTTAAAACTTAAATCATTTGACCTACTGGTCCCTAGTTTTCTCATCTATAAAATAAGCCTAGATGGCCTTTGAGGTCCCTTCCCGTTATGGATTTATGACTTCAAAAGTCAAGAACAGTTTCTCACAAATCAGCACAAATAACTGAGTTGGATGATTACAAAAGGGTGTGGCTTTGCAAGGCACTTGCACAAGAACAGAGGGGTCAAGAAAGTGGGTAGGAAAAGAGGAAGAATGGAAAGGAGATTTGCAACAGTCCTTCACCTACAAATTTAGCGCTGCTTTAGAAAGTCCCTAACAGTTTCTACCATCTTCCTGCTGCTCCCTATGCCACAGAACTGTGTCTTTGCTCATCAGAAGTAATGAATAAATCACAGAATTTCAGAGTTGGAAGGGTCCCCTGGAGGCTACCAGTTCCACCATTCCCCACTGTAACATAGCCAGGAAATGCCCATCCAGCCTTTGCCTAAGGAATTTAGTGAGGGTGGACCTAAGATACCCAGAGCTAGCCAGAACCACTGAGGGCCACCTCTATTTGTTAGGACATTTCTCTTTAAGTCGATTTCCATCCTGCCTCTTTGTGACTTCCACTTTACTCCTAAATATACTTAAATCTAACCCCTCTCCCACATGACTTCCCTTCAGACACTGGAAGAAAACTAGTATGTCCCTCCAACATTATTCTTCTCTACACCAACATTCCTGATTGCTTCTGATGATCTTTACAGGAAATGAAACTCTGTCTTGGCTGTTCACTTACCTGGTCATTCTCCTCTTATTAATAATGTCCTTCTGAAAATGGGGCACCCAATAATCCAGATTTACTCCAACCAAGAGATTATCACCTCCTGATTTGGGATACTCTGCAGCCTATGCTAACATGACTTCCACTCCTAATAATAGCTAATGTAGCTTTCTATGTGCCAGGCACAGTGCCAAGCACTGAATATTTATTATCTCTTTGATCCTCACAATTGCCCTGCAAGGTAACTTTTGGGGCTATGAGGTCATACTGTTAACTCTTCGAGATAGCTAGGTGGAATGATAGAGTGCTGGACCTGAGTTCAAACACTACCTCAGACACTAGTCAAGTGACTATAGTCAAGTCTTTGTTTTCTCTTAACTTCAGTTTCCTTCTCTATAAAATGGGAATGATAACAGCATCTGTCTATCTTCTAGGGTTATTGTGTGTATCAAATGAAAGAACAGATATAAAGTGCTTTGTAAACCTTGTTATTGTTGAGTCATCTTCACTGTGCAGATGGAAAATTCACCACACCTGAGCTAAATTCCCAGCATCCTTTTAAGTAGCTCCTCATTTGATGCACAGGGGACTGGGAGATAAATGTGGCTGAGACCCATACTGTGGGGCTCTTTTTGGGGAGCTTGAGCTTTGCTTTGGTTAAAGTGTGGCAGGTGTGGGTCTCTGGCTCTGTGTTCTGCTCACTTAACTGAAGGAATCCATTTCCCTCTCATTTTTTGTTATGAAATCCTTTTAATTTAAAATTATCTGGAGTACTTATTCATTTTTACCCCTACATCACCCACTTCCGATTCTCTGTGACTCCATTTGGGGTTTTCTTGGCAAAGATACTGGGGTGTTTGCCATTTCCTTCTCCAGCTCACTTTACAGATGAGGAAACTGAGACAAACAGGGTTAAATGACTTTCCCAGGGTTACACAACTAATTAAATGACTGATACTGAATTTTAACTCATGAAGATGAGTCTTCCTGATCCCAAGCCCAATGCTGTAATAACTGCATCACTACCTGTCCCTTACAAACTTTGGAGCAGTATATAAATGCTATCAAGCTTGTAGTTTATTGTTTTAATCTTTTTTTTTAATTGTCTATATCTTCTATTAGTGAAGTTGATTTTTTAAAGCTTTACCTTATGTCTTAGAATCAGTGCTGTGAATCAGTTCCAAAGCAGTAAAGCAATAAGGGCTAATAGGGGTTAAATGACTTGCCCAGGGTCACACAGCTAGGAAGTGTCTGAGGTCAAATTTGAACCCAGGACCTCCCAACTTTAGGCCTGACTCTCAATCCTTTGAGTCACCTAGCTGCCCCCTGAAGTTAATTTTTAAAAGTGAGTTATTCCTCCTATCTTTGTATTATCTGCAAATCTGATAAGCATGTTGTCTCTGCCCTATTTCCTGATCAGCAATAAAAATGTTAAACAGCATAGACCTAAGCGGAGATTCCTGGTATAGTCAATTAGAGATTCTCTCTCTAAGTTGGCATTCAGCATTTAATGGCTATAGTTTGAGTCTACCCATCCAACTTTTCCCAAATCCACCTAATCATAATCTCCTCAAGTTCATAAATCTACATCTTTTCCACAACAACTTCATGAGCCTTTATTAAATAAGTTCTTGGGGGCAGCCAGATGACTCAATGAATTGACAGCCAGGCCTAGAGATGGGAGGTCCTGGGTTCAAATTTGACCTCAGACACTTCCTCGCTGTTTTGACTGGGTAAATCACAATCCCCATTGTCTAACCCTTACCACTCTTCTTGCCTTGGAACCAATACACAGATTCTAAGATTGGAAGGTAAGAATTTTTTCATTTTTCTAATAAGTTGTTAAAATATAGGTAAATCACTTCTGTAGAATCTCCTTGACCTAAAAGGGAATGAGGTTAAAAAGGTCTAAAAAGAAAAGAAGTCAGTCCCAGCTAATGGGCTCACACTTGTTAAGAACATGCTGCCTCGTTTTAATGACTACTTCCTTTTTTAAAGTTTATTAACCATCTCCAGAATACTACTTCCTAGATGAAGTACCAGCTCTCACTCCATCCTAAAAAACTTGAACATGGATTCAAGATACATAGTGGTTTGCATCCCCTTAAAACTAAATTTCCAGGGTCCTCCCAAAGAGATTTGTTTTTACTAGTCAGCCAGAGGACAAGCTTAGTTCAAAGCAAATGCATTTAAAATAAAAAAATCAACATAAAACAGTAATAGTAGAACACTTTCCTTTTAAACTTGAGGCACACTCTCCCTCAAATACTCCCAAGAAAGGTAGGAAGAGCAGACAACATAGGCTCAGGCATGGTGGGACATTGGGAACGTTTGTGGCCAGCACACAGAGGTCAGATGCAAGGGATACATGCAGGACATATTGTGGAAGGTCTATTGCCATCCAGATCCAGAATCCAACAAACCAGTTAGCTCATTGTTGCCCATCACCATTTAGTTTGCCTTTTGAAATATCTTCTTTCTGCTAGCAAGACTGAAGTCAAATGCCTCTTCCAAGCCTTTTACTATTAAAGAGTTGCCTATAACTCCAATCAATTCTTTGTCATCAGTCTATACTTCCATTCAACCCATTTTAGAGACCTGCACTTTAAAAACTGTGAAGGTTTAGGTGGGTCAAAGGCAATATGATTTTCTTCTACCTATGGAATCTTCCCTGAAATCATCCTGAATATTAGTGGATTGGAGAAGGAAGAATTAAAAGATTAAAGGAAATCACTGCTTCTCCATCTCACATCATTTGTTCTAAATTCCAGCTATCAACAAGTAGGGCTTTAAATTACCCTACAAAGGTAGCTAAGCAGTACAGTGGATAGAGCACTAGGCCTAGAGTTGGGAGGACTTGGGTTCAATTCTGGCCTCAGACATTTCTAGCTGGGTGACATTGGGCAAGTCATTTAACCTCATTTGCTCAGCCCCTACTGCTCTTCTGTCTTAGAATCAATACTTGGGGCAGCTAGGTGACTCAATGGATAGAGAATCAGTCCTGGAGATGAGAGGTTCTGGATTCAAATCTAGTCACAGATTCTACCCAGCTGTGTGACCTTAGGCAAGTCACTTAACACCAGTTTTCTAGCCCTTAACCCTCTTCTGTCTTGGAACTAATATTTAGTATCAAAAAGTAAGGATTTAAAAAAAATTAATACCCACTTTAAGATAAAAGGTCAGTTGTTTTTTTTAAAACCCACTCTTCATATTTTCCAGGAAATCAAGTCATGTTCACTGGCCTATAATGAACCAATTTTATTCTCTCCACTTTTTAAAATAAAGGTGGGGAGTATCCTTAACCACTCTTATGGTTGGAACCAATACTCAGTATTGATTCTAAGACAAAAGGTAAGGATCATAATTTTTTTTAAGAAAGAAAATAAAGGTGACAATTCCAAAGAACCTCTTCCACTATTCAAAATCTTCCAAGGGTTGCTCTTCAATAGTCGTACCCACCAGGTTCTTTTCAAGGCATTGGTAACTTGAACACCTTAAGAGAAACTAAATGTTCCTCTCTACCTCCTTTATCTGTATCCTGGATACCAATTCTCCATTAGCCATTTTTGTTTTGTTCATTCAAGTTCAGAGAGTAATCTCTTTGGAAGAGAAAAATAGCCAAAACAAGAGGTTGTCAGTTATCATTGTTCCATCCACACTGAGAACCAGTCCTATTTTTTCTTTGATTTGACTTTTTTGCCTAGTCTAACATATGGGAGAAAAAAATCCTTTTTTGTTCAACTTCATATTTTTTATCAGCTTCAGCACATATTGAACTTGAGCCCTCTTGTTACTATTCTTATAAGACCAAATCAAAGTTGTAAAATCATACTCTATTATCTGCCTTTACCTTCATTTTCTGTATATCTCTGTAAAATCTAGTTTGGTCCATGAGCCTCTGTTTGTTGGTTCATGGTCTTTTTTGGACAACTACTACTTTCCTTCTCCAATAAAATTATTTTTCTTTGCATCTTAAAAATGTCATTTTTTTCCTGTGCTATAGAATTTTAATCCATAGGATTTTACTTATCACTTCTCTGAACTCTTTGAAATTTGTTCTCCAAAATTCTTGAGTGTATGTCCAACTATGCCCTGTTTTCCTCTCTCCATCTCAAACCTGAAGGTAGGATAGTCTCTTCTCCCCATGGCTTCCATCTTTTTTTACTTTAGCAACCAGTTCCTGTTAGGATAAGGCCCAGAATCACACTTCTACTGGTTGGTTCCATCAGCCTTTGAAGGTTGAAGTTAACATTACAATAAATCAAATATTGGTAGCTGTGTGGTTTTGGGAAGGAATAGTGCTCCAATAGATGCCTAAGTAAATGGTTCCCCATCACTTCTCTATCATGTCTCTGTGTATTAGGTTTAAGATCTCTTTTCTTCTCTTTTTTAAATATCTTACTATCCCCCTTAGAATCAATACTGTGTATTGGTTCCAAGGTGGAAGAGCGGTAAGGTAGGTGATGGGGATTAAGTGACTTGCCCGGGATCACACAATTAGGAAGTGTCTGAGGCCAGATTTGAACCTAGGATTTCCCATCTCTAGGGCTGGGTCTCAATCCACTGAGCTACCCAGCTGCCCCTGGAGATCTCTTTTTGAACACATCTCTTCCTGTTCCTGATGACATATTCAATGACAATATTCTCTTCTTTCAGCCTCCATTAATCTTCACTAAATGCTCTCCATCCCCTCACATTTCTAGATTTCCTTACTTGAGTATATCTTCATAATAGCCATAGTATTCTGCCCTCTTTTTAACTATTTTGTTTTTGTTTCTGATGCTATTTTTGTTGTACATGTTATACTTGTGTATTATGTACTTATTACATATGTACTTAACATATGCATATTACTTATGCATCAAAAAAGAAGCAGACAAACTGTAGTGCTGGATCCCCTCCTACCAGGTCTCAGTGATATTCCTAAGGTTAAATTTGCTTCCTTACTTTAGGATTGCTAGTTCGCCTTACGTATTGCCCATACTTGGTGTTTTTGTAGATAAACATCTCAGAATATGGATTTTGTTTCTGATTCCTTGAATTTTTACTCTTCTGAGCTTCTAGGCTTCACCGCTGCTATTTTCTGCCTATACTGTAAACTTTGCTTTAGTCTGACCCTGCAACAATCAGCCTCGTGATCTGGTGACTATGGGCAATTTTCTCCTCCTTTCCCTTTTAGCTTAAAGTCTTCCTGAAATGTTTATTTAATGGATGATTATATCACATTCTATAGCACACATGCACATACACACAAAAAAGTGAAGGTATTTAAGTTATTGTAATAATGAAAGTAAAATATAAATGTAATATTAATTTAAAAAGATTGTGGTCGCCATCTATAAAATTAACTCTCAAGTCACAAGTCTGTTAGTAGTGCTAAAAATTAAGTTTTAATCAAAAGGGAGATAAAGTAAAAAAAGAGAAATTTAGGAAGAAGATAGAAAATATCACCTAGCTAAAATACCCTAACCTGAATCAGGAAGCCAACATCCACAACCCTCCAAGCCATTAAGCCCATGAAAAACCCCAGCACACAGCTGGCACCAGCTCTCTGGCTCCTGACAATGTTCCACCACAGTGTTAACCCAGACAGTGCTCTGCTTCCCGCAAGGTACACAGGCAAAATGCAATGCCGGGTAGGAGAAGTTTGGGGAGGACCAGCATGGAAAGTGGATTCTATCCACACATTACCTTCCCTGCCAATAAAAAATGTTTACCTGCCCTGTGGAGTATTTTTTAAACCTTTATCTTCCATCTTAGAACCAATCCCATGTATTGGTTCCAAAGTAGAAGAACAGTAAGGGCCAAGTAATGGGAGTTAATTGACCTGCCCAGGATCACACAGTTAGGAAATGTCTCAGGTCATATTTGAACCCAGAACCTCTTATCTCTAAGTGTGGCTCCCAATCCACTGAGCCAACTAGCTGTCCCTGATATGGAATATTCTTTATCTGGGTTTGCTCAATTCAGCATACCTGAAAACCCAGACCTCAGAGCATAGACATATAGTAACACCCACCACAACATACCTTTCTGATTTGCACAGTCACACTTGGCAAGACATAGCAATCTAGCTGCCGCCAGTTTTACTTCTTGGGATAGAAAGTAGTTCATGGTCATGCAGAAAAAGAAGATACATTGAGTAGTATAATGGGATGGAAGGATGAAAGGCAGGAAGAGGGGAAAAAGAAGAAAAATCAGCACAGGGAGGGATCAGAAGGGATGACAGGGTAATTATTCTCCTTTTTCTTCTGAGATGGCCAAGTATGGTCTGCCAAAAGTGATGTCTTTGACACTGACCACAGATAGAAAATGAAAAGACAAGAATTCAGTTCTTAATGTGATGGAGTATAAAGTTAGATCAAATAACTTACTGCAGAAATGGTAGAACTCTCGGGGGGAAAAAAAGAATTGGCTGCTTACATGAGCGACCTCTTCATGATAAATTTTTTTTCCAAGATGCCAGTCTCTTCCTCAGTAACCATTATTCCCAACACAGGTGCCACCAGGCTCCAAGAAAGGAGAACATGATGAAACTAATTTAATTCATGAGAAAGGCATCTAGCTGCTACCAGTTTCAGAAGAGGTCAGGCAGAAAGGAATATCCTATTGCATCAGTATCAACACCGAGCCATGGTTTGGGTATCTGGGCACAAAAAAGTCACTGGGCAGGAATGAGGACCATTAAACCATAGAAGGTCGAGGTGGGTTCACAAAGTGGTTGGAACCTCTGTTCCGAAAGTAATGAAACAATCCTGGAACATTATGTAAGGTGATAGGGCAAAGCAAGGCTAGAGAAATCTCATGTTTTACCACAATGGGAGACTAGAAAAACCAGCTTACATTTTCCTTCTAGCTTAGTGAATCAATGTAGAATGCCTTCTTGGAAAGAAGCACAGAAGAAGCATAGAAAATAAGATCAGGATTGTGGACAAGGAATTGTGGTGCTGATGTGGGGAAAGGAGGAAAGACAATTTGAGAAAAAGGGATGCCGTAGAGATTATGACCAAGGTAAGGAGGGGGGATTGAAAAGAGGAACAAAAGAGTGCAGAGTAAGGATTCATCACTGAGTTATTTCAGTCATGTCCAACTGTTCATGATGCTATTTAGGGTTTTCTTGGCAAGGATACTGGAGTGGTTTTGCCATTTCCTTCTCTAGCTCATTTTATAGAGGAGGAAACTGAGGCAATTAAATTATTTGTCCAGGGTGTCACCCAGCTAGTAAGTGTGTCTGAAGCCAGGTTTGACCAACTTCAAGCCTAGGACTCAGTCCACTGTGCCACGTACCTGCCCAGAATAAGGATTAGGACTCTTAAATAAAAATATAAATATGCATCAGGTGACTTCAATTTACGCTCAGAAATATTTTTAAGTCTGGTGTTTAACAGAAAACAAGCAAAACTTATTTAAGAGGTAAAATCCATCCTTGAGACATGAACCTAAAAAACATACCATGAAGAGATCAAGACTTTGGGAATGTGTCCAGGATAAGGAAGTAAACAAGAGAAGATAAAAACCTACAAAAATAGAAAAAAAAATCAAAAACAAGGAAGTAACTAAGAGGGTTTATAAGGACTGCCCTGCAGAAGGAGAGCATCAAACTGTACTTACTTCTCCTGAGTCCTCTCTCTCCTCACCTTACTAAACCCTCTTTACTGATACTATGGGTTGCTGTGGCTGTAGAGGCAGCTGTGGTGGCTGTGGTGGCTGCGGTGGTGGCTGTGGTGGCTGCGGCAGTAGCTGTGGTGGTTGTGGTGGTGGCTGTGGCTGTACCACCTGTACCTGCCGCCGGGTGGGCTGCTGCTCTGCCTGCTGCCCCTGCTGCTGTGGCTGCTGTGGAGGCTGCTGTAGCCCCACTGTTGTCTGCTGCCGCCGCACCCGCTGCTGTGGCTCTTGTGGCTGTGGCTCCTGTGGCTGTGGCTCCTGTGGCTGTGGCAAGGGTTGCTGCCAACAAAAATGCTGCTGCCAACAGAAATGTTGCTGTAAGAAGCAATGCTGCTGCTAGAAAAGAGGAATGAGAGTGAGGGCTGGGCCTCTGGGAAGAAACAGCTGGGGGCACATGCACAGCATGAAGGTAAGACTTTCCTTTATCTTACTCTGTCTGTTTTGCTTCTACCTGACATGTATGTCATCTGTGTGTGCTGTAACATATGTTTGGATCCCCCTACTCTGAGGATACTGTGTCTCTTTCTTGATTTCACAAAAATATCACAGGCAAAACAAAGAACTAAAAAAGACGAGGGTGCAAAGCCACCTATTATATGTTGTTGAGGTCAGAAAAAATGCAATAATAATTTTTGCTCCCTTTCTTAAAATGTGTATATATACACATATGTATGTGTGTGTATGCATACACACACACATATATAGTCTAGATGTGAAATTTCAATTTTCAAAGATATGTTCTCTAACCTTTACCCCATGCTGCCTCCCTCTTGAAATGTAGATACTAATTTGTCCACTCATATTGACTATTTTCCCATTCTTTTGTTGTTTCTTAACCATCTTCCTACCCAACTATAAATACCTCAATAAAATTAGCTAAATTTCCAACAATAAACTTGTCTCTTTTATTCCCACCTCATGAATGACTAAAGAAATAAATCAATTAAATATGAGTTGAACAATTAATGTTAAAGAGTTTTTTTCCATTACTGAAGTAAACTTATAATTTCAGACAGATCAGGATGAATTATCTGAGAAGCAAAATATATATTTTATCTCATGTTCACACTGGGAATATACATCATCAAGAAACACATATGACACATGAATGTGTATCACCCAATGTTGTTTTGCATTAAACTGCTATACATGGATTTTTTTTAAACCCTTAACTTCTTTGTATTGGCTCCTAGGTGGAAGAGTGGTAAGAGTGGGCAATGGGGGTCAAGTGACTTGCTCAGGGTCACACAGCTAGGAAGTGTCTGAGGCCAGATTTGAAACTAGGACTTCTTGTCTCTAGGCCTGACTCTCATCCACGGAGCTACCCAGCTGCCCCCTAAGACATGGATTTTATATGGAAAAATGATTGATAGAATGGCATTGAAGTGGAGTTTTATAATGCTATGGTAAGGTTTGATGATAATGTACTTATACATTTCAGTTTCTATTTAACCAAACAGAAAGTGCAGAAAATACCAAAGACTCAGATTAGCCCATAGTCTATATAATTCTCCTCCCCTTTCTGGGATATCTTCTCTTCATTTTAGGAAATCATTGAGATCTCTAGCCTTATAAATACTAACCTAATAGTTTCAACTTAACTAGGAAGGAAAGAAAGAAATAATGTTGCTTGAGAGGCAGTCTCCAAGATCTTCTCAAATTAGGATATAATCCATTTAAACCCAGAATTGTGGGTTATATAGAAAAGAAATTATTTGTTAAAATATTACTTTACTTAAAACCAAATGTTCACAGAACCAATGAATGACATAAAGCATGTCCTCACTCTAGACCCAGCTCTAGGAGTTATAGCTTAGGGTAAGTCATCTAGTCTAATTCCCTTAGCCTCTTGCCAATATTTTTGTACCAGTGAAATTAGGTTAAATTTTACATCAAAGGCAATTTTGAAGGGGACAGGAGGAGTAAATGGGGAGCCTGAGGTATATAAAAATAAAGAGGGGGAAAAGACTTGTACAAAAATATTTATAGCTGTCCTCTTTGTGGTGACAAAAAACTGGAAAATGAGAGTATGTCCTTCAATTGGGGAATGGCTGAACAATTGTAGTATCTGTTGGTGATGGAATACTATTGTGCTCAAAGGAATAATGAACTGGGGAATTCCATATGAACTGGAATAACCTCCAGGAATTGATGCAGAGTGAAAAGAGAAGAATCTGGAGAACATTATACACAGAGACTGATACACTGTGGTACAACCAAATGTAATGAACTTCTCTAATAGCAGCAATGCAATGACCCTGGACAGCTCTGAGGGACTTATGAGAAAGAACACTATTCATATCCAGAAGAAGAACTGTGGGAGTAGAAACACAAGAAAAACAACTGCTTGATCGCATGGGTCGATGGGGATATGATTGGGGATATTGACTCTATCACTCTAGTGCAAATATCAATAATGTGGAAATAGGTCTTGATCAATGACACATGTAAAACTCAGTGGAATTGTGCATTGGTTATGGGAGGGGGTGGAGAAAGGGGAGGGATAGAATATGAATTGTGTCACCATGGAAAAATGTTCTAAATTAATTAATTAAATAAAAATAAAAAATAAAGAGGGAGCAGAATTAGATTATAAGCAGGGGTGTGCTGGAAAAATGTTTAACTGGGTCTCTAAGTGGGAGAAAAGAAAACTTATCCAGGACATAAGATCAATCTGCATTATTAACTTTTTCTCAATCACTTTATTAAATCTAGATAACTGACAAAACAATAAATCATGCTCTGATTTGAAACATTTGCTGATTTCTGAAGTGTGCAACAGTAGTTAAAGTGCTGGGTCTGGAGGCAGAAAGACTCATCTCTCTGAGTTCAAATTCAACCTCAGACACTAGATGTGTGACTCTGTGCAAGTCACTTATCCCTGTTTGTCTCAGTTTCCTCACCTATAAAATGAGCTGCAGAAGGAAATGGCAAATCATTCTAGTTCAAAGGTAATAGTGTGATAGGAGCCTCAGATCTATGTAAAATAAACAGCAGTTTGAGGGAGTTTCCTATTTCCACACTTTCTCTCATACTTCCTCCATCACCTATTCTTTCTGAAGTCCTTGGTGCCATCACTGTAAGACTTCCTAAATCTCCTCGAAACTCAAGGATATCTCTAAGATTTACTAGATTATGGGGACTGTTCAGACAGCAGATTCCCTTTCCTCTATCCGCACAGGTTGACATACTTTCCACAGGAATAAGTAAAGGTCTATTGTAGAGTTGAAAGCTAGCTGCATTCCCTCCTCCAGGTCACAGCTCTCCTTATAACGAGGACCCAAAGGACAATGAGAGATCTCTTCATTAGCACACCCAAAACCCATGCCCTATATCCATTATGATGGTACTGGGTGGGTTTTGCTTTAGAAGAATATACTTCAGGGGAACAGTAGATTAATCATCATAAAATCCAAAGTAAAGCAATGGTTCGGACAGTATTTTATGGCCCCATTTTCTCACTACAAAGTAAAACATGGATCTCCCATGGTGCTGGATGAACAGAATTTGGCAAGCTTTCATCTAAAACATCCATCTGAGAAAACATTCCAACCTTGTAGACCTCCCAATAGGGCCTCTTGACAGCTGTCCTCAGAGTCAACTTGAAACAGTGACATTGCTGCCATTAACTTGTTAAAGTTAAAACACGCACCCACCTTTTCTCAGAACAAATGGAATGGTTTACATAAGGCTACACAGTATTGTTAGTCCAATCTGTCTTTTAGGATATTTTGCCTATTTTCAGGGATTATATTTTGTCTGAGGATGAGACTAGAAGTGGGGATGGAAGCTAGTTATGAGTGTGTTGGGATTTGTGTGTTACATTGAAAGAAAATATATTCATTAAAAATTATCCTCTAAGTTTATTTACTTTGAGTAAATGTTTACTCTCTTTTCATTGAAAGACAAATGGATAAGCAGTAATGATCATCATGATGGTAAGGATGAAGAAAATGAGGACTGCATGAAAACAAAGACCTTACATTTGCCACACTCTTCTAATTCCTTATAGTTAAACAAAGCACTTTACGTTCATCATCTCATTTGGTTCTAGAAGATAGTGCAAGCACCATTAACCCAAATTAACAAGTGAGGAAACTGAGACTCAGAGACATTAAAGGATTTGTCCAAGGTCACACAACTAGTAAGTGAAATAGCTAGGGTTCCAGTACAGGTCATCCAAGTTAAGGGCTCCTTTCAACAGCTCTTCACATTAGCTCATGATGGAAATAAGAGATACAGCATTCCTGAGAATATAGATGGCTGGATAATAATATTGTCATCATTCCAAGAGTGTTCTGTGAAGTGGGGAGAAAAACAAGGGGGAGAAGTATCCTGAAAATCTAGAGAGAAGAGGGCGATGAGCAAGACTGCAGAGAGTTTGAGGAGAATGAAGATGGGGAAAAGCCATTGGATCTGGCAATTAAAAGAACATTGGTTCTTGTGGATTAAGTTTCAGTTAAAAAAAAAGAACATTGGTAACTTTGGAGAGAGCAGTTTCAGTGGAATGATGAAGTCAGAAGATGGATTGATAAAGGTCAAGAAGAGAGTGAGAAGAGAGTATATGGAAGGATCTGTTGTAGAAGACCTTTTCAAGGAGTTTAGCAACAAAGGGCAGAAGAAATGTAAGATGAGAGTTGGCAGGAATGGACAGATGAAATGAAGGGGTTTGAGGATAAAGGAGACAGATGCATGTTTGTAGGAAGAAGGGAAGGAGCCAATTGATAGGGAGAGATTGAAAACAAGTGACATAGGAGAGATGATGAAGGGGCGGTCTGTTTGAGAAGATAGGTGGGATGGGACCACTTGAACAGGTAGAGGGGGTTAGCTTTCATAAAAGGTAAGGCCATCTCTTCATATGAAGCAGTGATGAAGAGATAGTGACAGAAAGTATCTGAGGAAGAAGAGATGAGGAAGAGGGGGAGAGAAGGAAGGAAAATGGCTTCAATTTTATCTGTAAAATGTGAGGCAAAGTTCACAGCTGAGAAGATGGTAAGACAAAAATATTTGGAAGAGCCTATGGAAAAAGTTGAAGGGGTGGCCTAGGAAAGGGTTAGATACGATAGCTCCACTCTTTTTTTTTTTTAAACCTTTGTACTTCGGTGTATTGTCTCATAGGTGGAAGAGTGGTAAGGGTGGGCAATGGGGGTCAAGTGACTTGCCCAGGGTCACACATCCACTCTTTTTTAACTAAGGTGTTCAAGAAGCAAGACTGTTGTTACATTTGAGAAATATGAAGCTAGTTTTATACTTTGTTGTTCATTAAATGACTATAAGCAAGTTGTTTCTCTGTAAGGCAATTTCCCAGTTCTAAAGGAGTGATTATTGTCAGATATCATCATCATCGAAATTTGAGAGAAGGATTCTAGTTCTTTACCAAGGTTCTGATCTCTTGGTTTCAATGCAGATGTCAAATGCTAGGAGATTGACATCAGATTCAGTACAGTGTCAAATTTTGATTAAAAAAGGATAAAGACCAAATGACAAAAAGCATAAACTAAAAATCCATAACTACCAATATCCTCCTTTCTTTGATATTTATAAGAATTCAAGTAATATCATCTATTCAATATTCCAGACTTTACTTAGAAGGATTCAGACATCTTTAGGGGAAAAAAGAAAAGAAGGAAAGGAAGGAAGGAAGGAAGGAAAGAAGGAAGGAAGGAAGGAAGGAAGGTAGGAAGGAAAGCTAAATATTATTTGTAGAAAATAAAATATTATAACTCTTCCTTCTATTAATTGTTTCCAATCTATCCTGTATACAGTTTATCTATACATAGTTATTTGCCAGTTATTTTCCATTAGTCTGTGAGCTCCTTGATAGAATGGATTGTCATTTGCCTCTTTGTTTCACTAAGGCTGTCTTTGTTACGCAGTGTTGGGTACATATTTAGTATTTAATAAAATGCCTATTGACTGACTGACTGGTGTGCTTCTTACTGAATCCTAGGCAGAAAGAATAAATATAGGAAAATAATGAGCTTCGTATTAAGAAATAAAGTCTCTCTTGTGAACAGTCATCTTTTTTTTAAAAGAAAAAAGACTAAAATGCACTAAAGGGAAAGGAAAAGCTTGGAATAGTATAAGGAAGAATTGTCTCCTTCCTAAGAAATCTTTAAGAATAAGACAAATAGTGAGAAGATGGAAGAGTAGGGCATAAAACTGTAATGCCCTCCAAACTCCCCCACAACCAGAAATAATTCCACAGAATCAATGCTGAAAGCAGCAAAAATGGAAAAGAATCAGGAGTGAGGCATATAATTTGGAAGAGAGGTGTCTGACATCTTTGGTCACAGCATGACCTGATGGTACAGATAACAGGAGCAACAACCAAAGGATTTGGTTGCTGCAAGCCCTAGGGGCAAGGTGAATAGCTTCATTTTATCTTCTTAACCTGGAGTCTGATCCTAGTGGCAAAACCAGTGGAGTGTGCTACAGGTGTTGACTCACTCAGTCCACCTGGATGGACTGTAGCCTTGGCTCCAGGGGTTCCCACTTACCTACAGCTGGGAGTTGGCAGCTGAACAAGGAAGGACTTCAGGGGCCCAGGTGCACTAACCAGACACTGGCTTTGTCCCAGGCTGTGGTTTGAGGAGAAGAAGAATGATGAGGGAGTACAAATCAATGAATGCAATTATTGAGAGGCTGGGACCCTGATGCTGTGGTCATCCAGAGAAGAATGGAGTCCCTGGCTACCTTTCCAAGGGGAAGAAAAACTATTTGCTTGCAGTAGCAAAACTACCAGAAGGCAGCACCTTAAGTCAATCACAGACAGGGGTTGAAGCAGGAGGAAGCAGGGACTACACCTAGCCCTAGATTTTTAAAACTGGAAGAACGAAAAAGGTTTCATAAAATAACAAACAAAAAGAAATCCTGAAACCTAAAGTATCATGCCTCACACCCTAGGAACAGAGTCCAACTCAAATATATAACTAAATAGTTAAGTTTAGCTGCTAAAATGTGAAAAAAAAATGAGTAAGCCAAAGAGAAAGAACTCAATTATAGATATCTTACAGGGACAGAGACTATCTGGGTTCAAATTCAGAAACGGTGAAATTAAAACACCTACTTCTAAAACAAGGAAAACTCCAAATTGTCAGAGGCCCCCAAAAAAGTTTTGGAAGAGCTTTAAAAAAATTCAAAAACCAAATGAGAGACATCAAGGACAAAGTAGGAAAAATAAGAGCAATGTAACAAAATTAAGAAAATTATAAAAGAAAGATCACTCAATTGAAAAAAGAGATCCAAAAACTCATAGAAGAAAATAGTTTATTAAGAATGAGAATTAGAGAAAGGAAAGTTAATGACTTCCAAAGGCAAGAAGAAATACCAAAGCAAAATCAAAAGAATAAAATAATAGAAGAGAATATCAAACGTCACAAAAACAAATGACCTGGAAAATAGATTGAGTGACCACACACGAATTGCCAGACTATCAAAAAGTTATGATCAAAAAAAGTAATGTAAGCATTATATTCCAAGAAACCATTATGGAAAATTTCATAGAAGACTTAGGACCAGAGGGTAAAATAGAAATTGAAAGGATCCATTAATCACCACTGCAAAGAGACTCAAAGATGAAAATGCACAAGAACATCATTGCTAAGTTCTGTAACTCCCACAATAAGAAAAAAAAAATATAAAAGCAACAAGAAAAAAAATTTAATACTATTAACTTATAGTCATAATAACACAAGATTTAGCAGCTTTGACATTAAATTAATAAATAGAACACAATATTTCAAAGGATAAAAGAGCTGGTTTTACAACAAAGAATGACATAGCCAACAAAGTTGAGCATAATGAGAAAAATGACCTAATGAATTAAAGGAATTTCAACAATTCTTGGCAGGGCCGGGGGGCCAGAGCTCAGTAGAAAATTTGGGCTACAAGAACCATGAGGGTAAAAATGAAATATCAATTACAAGAGTCCATATAAGACCAAATTGTTTACTTCTTATATGGGAAAATGCTATCTATAACCCTTAAGGATGATAACTACCTGAGTAGTTCGAAAGAGTATATATAGATAGAAGATGTGAATTCAAGTTGAATATAAAGAAATGAGCTAAAAATGACAAAATGGGGTAGGAAGAACTAAAATGGAACAACTGTCACAAAGAAGGGTAGGAGTAAAGAAGGGGTGGTAGTAGAACCTTATTCTCATCAGATCTGAGTTAAAGAGGGAACAACATATACAACTAGAATAGTAAAAGTCTTCTTAACTTATAGAGAAACCAAAGGGTAATGGAATAGAATAAAGGAGGGAATAAGAAGTGAGTGTAGATTAAGAGAAAAAAGGGCTACAGAACAAGAAAAGGGAAAGGTTCCTAGAAGGGAGTACAAATCAAGAAATAGTAGGGCAGGGTGAGGGGATAAGAACTCTTAGGACAGGCTAAGGGATGGCTTTTTAGAAGATAATTAATATCAAGAAATAAAAGAGTAGAGTTGGTGGGGAGTGAGGGACTTTTGGAAGGGGGTATAGAATAAGAACTAGAAAGTAAAGAGGAAGGGACAAAGGGAGGGAATCTTACAAGGGTAGGATAATTTAGAACTAGGAGGATGAGGGGAAAGGTTAAGGGAGAGGTTCTAAAAAGTGGTGTGAATTAGAATGTTAGTAGAAGAAATTGGATGTCTGAGGAAAGATACAGCAAAAGGAGAGGAAGAAGGGCAGCTGGGTAGCTCAGTGGATTGAGAGCCAGGCCAAGAGACAGGAGGTCATAGGTTCAAATCCGGCCTCAGACACTTCCCAGCTGTGTGACCCTGGGCAAGTCACTTGACCCCCATTGCCTACCCTTACCACTCTTCCACCTATAAGTCAATACACAGAANGTGTGACCCTGGGCAAGTCACTTGACCCCCATTGCCTACCCTTACCACTCTTCCACCTATAAGTCAATACCCAGAAGTTAAGGGTTTAAAATTTAAAAAAAAAAATTAAAAAAAAAAAGGAGAGGAAGAGGGGGCAGGTGGGTAGCTCAGTGGATTGAGAGTCAGGCCTAGAGACAGGAGGTCCTAGGTTCAAACGCGGCCTCAGCCACTTCCCAGCTGTGTGACCCTGGGCAAGTCACTTGACCCCCATTGCCCACCCTTACCAATCTTCCACCTATGAGACAATACACCGAAGTACAAGGGTTAAAAAAAAAAAGAGAGAGGAAGAGAAGGAAAAAGAGTGAGAAAAAAACAGAATGGAAGAAAATACACAGCCAGTAACTATAAACCTGAACATAAATGGGATGAATTCATTTATAAAATGGAAAAAAGAGCAGAATGAATCAAAAACCAAAACTTAACGAATTTATAAGAAACATAGAAAAATGAGTCACAGAGAGTAAAAATAAATGGCTAGAACAGAATATCCCTCAGCTGATACAAAAAAAGCAGGAATAGCAATCATGACCTCTGACAAAATTAAAGCTAAAATGGATATAATCAAAAGAGAAACAGGGGAACCATATTATGTTAGAAGGTACCATAGATAATGAAGCATTATCAATGTTAAACCTATATGCACCAAATGTTATAGGATCCCAATTTTTAAAGGAAAAGCTAAAATAGTTGCAAATGGAAATAGATAACAAAACAATAATAGTGGAGGACTTCATTTTTCTCCTCTCAGAACTAGACAAATCTAACAAAAAAATAAATAAGAAAGATGTCAAGGAGGTAAATAGAATCTTAGATAAATTGACTATAATAGATATCTGGAGAGAATTGAATGGGAAGAGAAAGTAGTATACCTTCTTCTTATCAGTAGATAGTATTTTTACAAAAACTGACCATAAATTAGGGCACAAGAATAAGAAGTAGTAAATGTATCCTTTTCAGAACATGAGACAATAAAAAGTTATATAATAAGTTAAAATTAATTTGAGTCTAAATAACTTAATCTTAAAAAATTAAAGTGTTAAAGAACAAGTCATAGAAACAATAAATAATTTCATTAAAAAGGAATAATAATAATGAGACAACATATCAAAATCTATGGGATATAGCAAAAGCAGTAGAGGACTTTTATCTCTAATAAAGAATAGATCAATTAATTGGGAATAAAATTTTAAAGATGAGAAAAAGAACAAATTTAAAATCACCAACCAAACTAGAAATTCTAAAAATTAAAGGTGAGATTAATAAAATTGAGTGTAAAAAAACCCCATCAAATTAACAAAAAAAAATCTAGGAGTTGGTTCTATGAAAAAAATCAACAAAATAGATAAACATTAACCAATATAATTCTAAAAAGAGAAAAGAAAACCAAATAAATAGCATTAGAGATGGAAAGAGTGAATATACTACCCATGAAAATGAGATTAAAGTAATTATTAGGAGTTGTTTTGCTCAGTTATACGCAAACATATTTAACAATGGAAGTTAAATGGAAGAATACTTAACAAAAATATAAACTGCCTGGGCTATCAGAGGAGGAAATAGGATATCTAAATAAATCTATCTCAGAAAAAGCAATTAAACAGGCCCTAAATCAGTGGTTCCCAAACTTTTTTGGCCTACCACCCCCTTTCCAGAAAAAATATTACTTAGTGCCCCTGGAAATTTATTTTTTTTTAATTTTAATAGCAATTAGTAGGAAAGATAAATGTACCTGTGGCCATCACCACCTCCCTGGATCACTGCAGCACCCATCAGGGGGCAGTGGCGCCCACTTTGGGTATCACTGCCTTAAATGAACTTTTTTTAAAAAAAAAGAGGCCCAGATAAGCATTTGAAGATGAACTAATTCCAAAGTTAAATAAATTATTGAAATAAAAGGTAAAGGAGTTTTTACCCAAACTCCTTTTATAAAACAAATATGGTACTGATACCCAAACTAAGAAGAGCAAAAATAGAAAAAGAAAATTATAGACAAATTCCTTTAGTAAATTTGGATGCAAAAAATCCTAAATAAAATACTGGATAGGAGACTATAGCAATAATCACAAAAAAATTATACATCATGCCAAATGGGATTTATACTATAAATGCAGTCATGGTTTAATATAAGGGAAACTATTAATATAATTGATCATATTAATGACAAAAGTAATCAAATCATATGATCATATCAATAGACGCAGAAAAAGCCTTGGATAAATATAACATTCATACCCATTAAAAACACTGGAAAGAGGGGCAGCTGGGTAGCTCAGTGGATTGAGAGTCAGGCCTAGAGACGGGAGGTCCTAGGTTCAAATCCGGCCTCAGACACTTCCCAGCTGTGTGACCCTGGGCAAGTCACTTGACCCCCATTGCCCACCCTTACCAATCTTCCACCTATGAGACAATACACAGAAGTTAAGGGTTTAAACAACAACAACAACAACAACAAAAATCAAAAACACTGGAAAGCATTAGCATGAATGGAGTTTTTCTTAAAATGATATGAAGCATCTACCTAAAACCATCAACAAGTATTATTTGTAATGGGGAGAAGCTAGAAGCCTTCCTAATAAGATCAGGGGGAAAAAATGGATGCCCATTATTTAACATAGTATTAGAAATGCTACCAATAATAATAAAAGAAAAAGGAATTAAAGGAATTAAAATGGGCAAATAAATAATAAAACTATCTCTTTTTATTAACAATATAATGATATACATACAAAATTCTAGAGATTCAACTAAAAAGTTCTTTAAAACTATCAATAATTTTAGTAAGTAGCAAGTATAAAATAACTCACATAATCATCAACATTTTCATATATTATTAACAATGTCTTGCAAGAAGAGATAGAGATACTCACTTGAAAATAACCACAGATTGGGGCAGCTGGGTGACTCAGCATATTGAGAGTCAGGTCTAAAGACAGGAAGTCCTAGGTTCAAATCTGGCCTCAGACATTTCCTAGTTGTGTGACCCTGGGCAAGCTTAGCCCTCATGACTCTTCTGTTTTGGAACCAATACACTGTATTGATTCTAAGATGGAAGGTAAGGGCTAACAAAATAAAATAAAATGACCACAGGTTGAATTAAATATCTTGAAATATATCTGGTAAAATAAACCTAGGAATTATACAAACATAATTATAAAATAGTTTTTACACATATAAAGTCATATCTATAAGCAACTGAAGAAATACTAATTGTTCATGAATGGAAAGAACCAATAAAATTAAAATAACAATCCTACCTAAATGAATGAACTCACTAAATGCCATCCCAATTAAATTATCAAAAAAATATTTTATTTAAGTAGGAAAAATAATAAAATTCATTTGGAAAAACAAAAGGTAGAGAATATCAAAGGAAATAATAGGAGGAAATGTTAAGGAAAGAGGTCTAGCAGTACAAGATTTCAAACTATATTTTAGGTAGTAATTATCAATACTATCTGATACTGGCTAAAAAATAGAAAAGTAGATCAGTGACACAGAATAGACATAGAACAAACAGTTGTAAAAGATTGTGTTTGACAAAGGTAAAGTTCTAAGTTTTTGGAATAAAAATTCACTATTTGGTAAAAATTGTTGGAAAAACTGGAAGGCAGTTTGCTATAGATTTAGGCCAATGTCTTACATTATTTAGCAAAATAAGATTAGAATGTATACATGACTTATTTATAAAGGGAAATATAAATAAATTAGAACAGGGAACATATTATCTCTTACATGTATGGATAGGAGAATTTGTGAATGAACAAGAGACAGAAAGCATTGTGAAATGTAAAATGGATATTTTTTAATACATAAAATTGGAGATTTTTGTACAAATAAAGCTAATATAGCCATGATCAGAAGGAAAGCAATAAGTTGGGGAAATTTTTGTGGACAATTAATAAGGTAGAGGTCTAATATTTAAAATATACAGAACTCTTCAAATATACAAGAATATAACCCATTCCCTAACTGGTAAATGGTCAAAAGATATGAAAGACAATTTTTGAAGAAATCAAGGTCATATAAAGCTATATGAAAAATTTCTCTAAACCATTATTGATTAGAGAAATGCAAATCAAAACAACTCTGAGTTTTCATCGCATACCTATCAGACAGGCTAAAATGATGAAAGGGCAAAATGACAATTATTAGAGATGTGGGAAAATAGAGCCATTTTTAATACATTGTTGATGGAACTGTAAACTGATTCAACCATTTTGGAAAGCAATCTGAAATTATACTCAAAGAGTTATAAAACTATATACCTTTTGGCCCAGTAACACCACTATTAGATTTATTTCCTAAGATGATTAAGGAAAAAGGAAAAGAAACTGTATGTTCTAAAATATTTTTAACAGCTCTAGAAACTGAAAGGACGTCCATCAACTGAGCAATGGCTGAACAAGTTGTGTATCTGATTATAACAAAATACTACTGTGCCATTAAAAATTACAAACAAGATAGTTACACACACACACACACACACACACACACACACACACACAAAACCAACTGGAAAGACTTATATGAAGTGATACAAGATGAAGTGAGCAGAAACAGGAGAATGTTATGTACAGTAACAACAATAATAATCAATGGTGAATGACAACTATTTTCAGCAAGGCAAAAGTCTAGGACAACTTCAAAGGACTCATGACACAAAAAGGATATTCTCTACCTTAAAAGGAACAGATGGAGTTTGAATACAGATTGAGACACACCATTCTACATTTTATTTTCTCCATGAATTTTTTCTCTTGGGTAAGCACTATGTCTCATGTTTCACAACATGATGAAGAAGGAATTATGTATTATGTGATAATATAAGACTTTTATAATATTATCTGCTTTTATAATATTATCTGAAGGGGATGGTGGTAGGAGAAAGAGGAAATAAAAAAAGAATTTTGAACATAGCTAACATGCGAATTTTTTTAGATAAGCATATATTAAAATTTATTACATATTATAACAAATCATGTGTATCATATTATGTTACATATTATATTATATATTAAAAACAAAAATAAATATGCTTTTTAAAAAAATCACTAGAGGAGCTTCCGGGTTAAGATGGCTGCAGAGTAAGAAGCAGCTCTTAACCTCTCCTGACCGAAACATACAAAACTCCTCAAGGGGACATAAAAACAAGTCCAGACGAACGGAGGAACCCCACAACAGGGCACAGCGTGGAAGGTACGTGGAATCGAGACATTTCCAAGCTAAAAAGGGCTCTCACTCACTCAATCGCGAGCTGAGCAACCGCCCCACCCCCACCCCCTCCACACTCACCTATAGCTCCGAACCCAGCTAAAAAGAAATAGAGCAAGTTTGGGGCACCCATCGAGTCATCAGCAGCTCCGGGACCTGTTCCTGAGAGCAGCAAGACTTAGGACCCCATTAAGTCAAAAAAAGCACGCGAAATCTGAGCGCGCGCGCCGGAGCAGGACGCTGGGCACGCAGAGTGCCGGCTGAGTAGAGGCGTGGGTGGAGGCAGAACTAAGCCTAAGTGGGGAACCAGTGCAGACGGGTATACGACTGTGGAAGCAGCGCCCTGAGACTTGTAAAGAAACCTCCAGCAGAGGATCAAGCAAGAGGGCCCACCAGGGGGCTTGACCTTGGAAAAAACCAGAATTCAGACCTCAGGAGCCAATAGATTGGGAACAGACACTGAGCCCGAGGATAAAGCTGAGAAGCTGCTGGGCTAATGATGGCTACTCAGCATCAGCATCAGGAGGTTCAGAAGAGAAAGAATAATAACAAAAAGAAGAAGTCTTTAACACTCGACAGCTTTTACACAGAGAAAATCCAGACAACCGAGCAAACAGAGGAGGAGAACAAACAAGCATCCGGACCCTCCTCAAATAAGGAAAACTCCTCACAAGCTATGGAAGAGTTCAAAACTGAGATTCTGAGGAAAATGGAAGAGATCTGGCAAGAAAATAACAGTTTAAAAGGTAGAATCTTGCAATTGGAAAGTGAGGCTCAGAAATCAAATGAACTGATAAGCAAATTGAACACCAGAAATGACAAGATTGAAAAGGAATACCAAAAGATTATAGCCGAAAACCAAAAAATTATAGCCGATAACCAGTCCCTAAAGGCTAGAGTCGAGCAATTAGAAACCAATGATCTCTCAAGACAACAAGAACAAATAAAACAAAGTCAAAAGACTGAAAAAATAGAAGGAAATATGAAATATCTCAATGAGAGAGTGACAGACCAAGAAAACCGGTCTAGAAGAGACAATTTGAGAATAATTGGTCTTCCAGAAAACCCAGAAATTAATAGAAACCTGGACTCCGTACTAAAAGAAATTATTCAGCAAAATTGCCCTGAAGTCCTACAACAAGAGGGCAATATAGACATCGAAAGGATCCATAGAACACCCACCATATTCGACCCAGAGAAGAAATCGGTTAGAAATATTATTGCCAAATTCAAAAGCTTTCAAGCAAAAGAAAAAATCTTACAAGAAGCCAGAAAGAGACAATTCAAATATCAAGGAG